>NC_059218.1:20246317-20451317 GCF_020615455.1 Coregonus clupeaformis | reverse complement strand
GTGCTTCTTCTTGAGCCACTCCTTTGTTGCCTTGGCCCTGTGTTTTGGGTCATTGTCATGCTGGAATACCCATCCACGACCCATTTTCAATGCCCTGGCTGAGGGAAGGACGTTCTCACCCCGTCCATCATCCATTTGATGCGGTGAAGTTGTCCCTTAGCAGAAAAACACCCCTAAAGTATGTTTCCACCTCCATGTTTGACGGTGGGGATGGTGTTAATAATATATAATATAATATGCCATTTAGCAGACGCTTTTATCCAAAGCGACTTACAGTCATGCGTGCATACATTTTTTTTGTGTATGGGTGGTCCCGGGGATCGAACCCACTACCTTGGCGTTACAAGCGCCGTGCTCTACCAGCTGAGCTACAGAGGGGTTCTTGGGGTCATAGGCAGCATTCCTCCTCCTCCAAACACGGCGAGTTGAGTTGATGCCAAAGAGCTCGATTTTGGTCTCATCTGACCACAACACTTTCACCCAGTTCTCCTCTGAATCATTCAGATCTTCATTGGCAAACTTCAGACGGGTCTGTATATGTGCTTTCTTGAGCAGGGGGACCTTGCGGGCACTGCAGGATTTCAGTCCTTTACAGCGTAGTGTGTTACCAATTGTTTTCTTGGTGACTATGGTCCCAGCTGCCTTGAGATCATTGACAAGATCCTCCCGTGTAGTTCTGGGCTGATTCCTCACCGTTCTCATGATCATTGCAACTCCACGAGGTGAGATCTTGCATGGAGCCCCAGGCCGAGGGAGATTGACAGTTCTTCGTGTTTCTTCCATTTGCGAATAATCGCACCAACTGTTGTCATCTTCTCACCAAGCTGCTTGGCGATGGTCTTGTAGCCCATTCCAGCCTTGTGTAGGTCTACAATCTTGTCCCTCACATCCTTGGGGAGCTCTTTGGTCTTGGCCATGGTGGAGAGTTTGGAATCTGATTGATTGATTGCTTCTGTGGACAGGTATCTTTTATACAGGTAACAAACTGAGATTAGGAGCACTCCCTTTAAGAGTATGCTCCTAATCTCAGCTCGTTACCTGTATAAAAGACACCTGGGAGCCAGAAATCTTTCTGATTGAGAGGGGGTCAAATACTTATTTCCCTCATTAAAATGCAAATCATTTATAACATTTTTGACATGCGTTTTTCTGAATTTTTTGGTTGTTATTCTGTCTCTCACTGTTCAAATAAACCTATCATTAAAATTATAGACTGATAATTTCTTTGTCAGTGGGCAAACGTACAAAATCAGCCGGGGATCAAATACTTTTTTCCCTCACTGTATGTAGCCTATGTATCTGATACTGTCTGGCCAGAAAAAGTGTGACATGCCATACTCCTTTAGTCCAGAGAGTATCATATACATGGTCTACACATACGGAGACAGAGAGGCGCTGTTTCGCTCGTTCGGATGCTTTATCTGAGATTGATGCGTCTCTGTCAGCGCGCGTCTTTGTCAAATTAATGATCAATATTTCAATATTTTATTTGGACAGGCAAGGGACCGCGGTTATGGCCCGCCCATAACGCCGGCCCTGCATGCTTGGCTTGAGAGATTTGGTCGCTGGTTGAGTGTGTGTAGCTAGCTACCTAGTTGTTATGACAAGTTTCTCTGGTATCAAGTAATTCATGTTGCAAGAAGATATTTAACACTTAGATGGAGAGTTGATGCAAATGATTTAATAGATATGGTCCCGAATTCGTATAACTAATGGCACGTGCTTTGCCTCTTGTCATCCGAACTCTGGACAAAGGAAATCTCGCAGTTTATATACTTCATGTTACACGTTTCTTCAACAACATCTGGTAACCATCAGTGGGCACCCCCCACTCTGATGGTATCACCCTGTACCCCAAGTCAGTATATTCCATCTATCAATCATTCTAAGATAAACCCTAGTAAGCTCCCTAGACATACTGGAATCATTAGCATTCAGACTCTGTGGCACCAAAAATCCTGAAAATCACATTGTATGATTTTTAAGTAATTAATTTGCATTTTATTGCATGACAAGTATTTGATACATCAGAAAAGCATAACTTAATATTTGGTACAGAAACCTTTGTTTGCAATTACAGAGATCATACGTTTCCTGTAGGTCTTGACCAGATTTGCACACACTGCAGCAGGGATTTTGGCCCACTCCTCCATACAGACTCTCCAGATCCTTCAGGTTTCGGGGCTGTCGCTGGGCAATACGGACTTTCAGCTCCCTCCAAAGATTTTCGATTGGGTTCAGGTCTGGAGACTGGCTAGGCCACTCCAGGACCTTGAGATGCTTCTTACGGAGCCACTCCTTAGTTGCCCTGGCTGTGTGTTTCAGGTCGTTGTCATGCTGGAAGACCCAGCCACGACCCATCTTCAATGCTCTTACTGAGGGAAGGAGGTTGTTGGCCAAGATCTCGCGATACATGGCCCCATCCATCCTCCCCTCAATACGGTGCAGTCGTCCTGTCCCCTTTGCAGAAAAGCATCCCCAAAGAATGATGTTTCCACCTCCATGTTTCACATTGGGATGGTGTTCTTGGGGTTGTACTCATCCTTCTTCTTCCTCCAAACACGGCGAGTGGAGTTTAGACCAAAAAGCTCTATTTTTGTCTCATCAGACCACATGACCTTCTCCCATTCCTCCTCTGGATCATCCAGATGGTCATTGGCAAACTTCAGACAGGCCTGGACATGCGCTGGCTTGAGCAGGGGGACCTTGCGTGCGCTGCAGGATTTTAATCCATGACGGCGTAGTGTGTTACTAATGGTTTTCTTTGAGACTGTGGTCCCAGCTCTTCAGGTCATTGACCAGGTCCTGCCGTGTACTTCTGGGATGATCCCTCTCCTTCCTCATGATCATTGATGCCCCACGAGGTGAGATCTTGCATGGAGCCCCAGACCGAGGGTGATTGACCGTCATCTTGAACTTCTTCCATTTTCTAATAATTGCGCCAACAGTTGTTGCCTTCTCACCAAGCTGCTTGCCTATTGTCCTGTAGCCCATCCCAGCCTTGTGCAGGTCTACAATTTTATCCCTGATGTCCTTACACAGCTCTCTGGTCTTGGCCATTGTGGAGAGGTTGGAGTCTGTTTGATTGAGTGTGTGGACAGGTGTCTTTTATACAGGTAACGAGTTCAAACAGGTGCAGTTAATACAGGTAATGAGTGGAGAATAGGAGGGCTTCTTAAAGAAAAACTAACAGGTCTGTGAGAGCCGGAATTCTTACTGGTTGGTAGGTGATCAAATACTTATGTCATGCAATAAAATGCTAATTAATTACTTAAAAATCATACAATGTGATTTTCTGGATTTTTGTTTTAGATTCCGTCTCTCACAGTTGAAGTGTACCTATGATAAAAATTACAGACCTCTACATGCTTTGTAAGTAGGAAAACCTGCAAAATCGGCAGTGTATCAAATACTTGTTCTCCCCAATGTACGTAAGAATGCTATTCACTGACTACAGCTCAGCATTCAACATCATAGTGCCCTCAAAGCTCATCACTAAGCTAAGGATCCTGGGACTAAACACCTCCCTCTGCAACTGGATCCTGGACTTCCTGACGGGCCGCCCCCAGGTGGTAAGGGTAGGTAACAACACATCTGCCACACTGATCCTCAACACGGGGCCCCTCAGGGTGCGTGCTCAGTCCCCTCCTGTACTCCCTGTTCACCCATGACTGCATGGCCAGGCACGACTCCAACACCATCATTAAGTTTGCCGACGACACAACAGTGGTAGGCCTGATCACCGACAACGATGAGACAGCCTATAGGGAGGAGATCAGAGACCTGGCCGTGTGGTGCCAGGATAACAACCTCTCCCTCAACGTGACCAAGACAAAGGAGCTGATTGTGGACTACAGGAAAAAAAAGAGGACTGAGCACGCCCCCATTCTCATCGACAGGGCTGTAGTGGAACAGGTTGGGAGCTTCAAGTTCCTTCGTGTCCACATCACCAACAAACTATCATGGTCCAAACACACCAAGACAGTCGTGAAGAGGGCACGACAAAGCCTATTCCCCCTCAGGAGACTGAAAAGATTTGGCATGGGTCCTCAGATCCTCAAAAAATTCTACAGCTGCACCATCGAGAGCATCCTGACTGGTTGCATCACCGCCTGGTATGGCAACTGCTTGGTCTCCGACCGCAAGGCACTACAGAGGGTAGTGCGTACGGCCCAGTACATCACTGGGGCCAAGCTTCCTGCCATCCAGGACCTCTATACCAGGCGGTGTCAGATTTGTCAAAGACTCCAGCCACCCTAGTAATAGACTGTTCTCTCTGCTACCGCTTGGCAAGCGGTACCGGAGTGCCAAGTCTAGGTCCAAAAGGCTTCTCAACAGCTTCTACCCCCAAGCCATAAGACTCCTGAACAGCTAATCATGGCTACCCAGACTATTTGCACTGTCCCCCCACCCCACCCCATCCCCCTCTTTTACGCTGCTGCTGCTACTCTGTTTATTATTTATGCATAGTCACTTTAACTCTACCCACATGTACATATTACTTCAACTTCCTCAAGTAGCCGGTGCCCCCGCACATTGACTCTGCATCGGTACCCCCCTGTATATATAGCCTCCCTACTGTTATTTTACTTCTGCTCTTTTTTTCTCAACACTTTGTTGTTTTATTTTCCTTTTTTATTAAAAATAAATGCACTGTTGGATGATGTTAGCCTACATCATCATCAATATTTGGTCTGTTTGGCTGATACACACAGCAGAGGAAGGCAGAAAGACATAGAGCGGTAAATCACAATCAGTAAATTAAATCGAGCTAGCTAACTAGCAGATTTACATCAATCATCAACATCAACGATGAGCTGGTAGCCCACCCTCTTTTCCCATTTTGAGCACCTGCCCCCTAAAAGATCTGTGCATGGCCCTGCTAAACCCTAATCATAACCATAACACTACATGTAGGGTCATTATTGGTCATTGTCAGAAGCAATACTGTATCTGTTAATATATAATGTACTATATGTGAGTAATGATGATGATAATCCATTATTAATAGCAGGTCTGGTCATACCCATAATCCATTGAATCATTGACACAAGAAGGCACAAACAAGACACTTCAGAAGGGGTGTAGCCCTAATGAGCTGTGTATTCTAATGTTTATCAAACTTATCTGCTGAATAATAGCCTGGTCCTTGATCTGTGGTCTTGCCAACTCCATTGCTCTCATCAAGCCAAACATTGAGACCAATGTACTATGATACCAGTGTAATAACTTCCTGTCTCATTCTGTCATCCTCTGGCCCTGAACACACCCAGTTTCCTTATCACAGGAAGGCAGTGACAAAAGTGACATGGGAGTGATAGACAACCATAATACAGGAAGTCAAATGTAACACGCAACACAACCAACATAACAATGACAAAGCATGCATTTCTTAGCAGTAGCAAACAAATTCATCTCCAACTGATCACTCCCATCTTTGACAAAGACTACTCCCAACATGTAAATTGAGACGGTAGAGATGGTGCCAAATTAGAAAAAAAGTGCATCAAGCTGCCACATGGAGATACATAGCTACAATCATTCAGCCATTTATAACTTCAAATCAACCACTCCCTGTATGTCTAATAATACCATGGGATGGATGGCAGGAGGTGTCATAATAGAATGAGAACAAAATGGTTTATTTTACATGCAGATAAAGGACCAAGCAATGATGTTCTACTGACAGTATGACTAGAGTGATAAGGCCAGTAAATGGGCTACTGTGTACAGATTAACTAAATCCTGTGTTCTCTGTTAATTTCCCAACAGTGAAAGAACCCTGATGACCACCAAGGGTCCTGTTCTACCATGGGATCCCCCACATTCTATCTCAGGCTCTTCATCAGCATCACCTGCCTGGTCACTCTATTGTTCTTTCTGAATGAGGATGGGTGGGGTCTATACACTGACAGAGACAGAAGCCACAACGTCATCACAGGGAACCTCACCATCCTCCTGTGGCACTGGCCCTTCGGCCCATCCTACAGCCTGGAGGGAGATGTGTGCTGGGACAGGTACCGTATCCCTGGCTGCCGCCTGGTGGACCAACGCTCCCTCTACCCCAGCGCTGACCTGGTGGTCTTTCACCACAGAGAGCTGATGATGGGCCAGGAGCGGCTGCCGCTCCATCTCCCCCGGCCGAGGCACCAGAAGTGGGTCTGGCTCTCCCTGGAGTCCCCTGACAACAGTGGAGACCTGAAGCCCTTCAATAACATGTTCAACTGGACCATGTCCTACCGCCGCGATGCCGATATCACCATACCTTATGGAACGCTGCTGCCGAAGGACGGAGATACTGGTAATGATAGCACAGAGGACG
The DNA here is from genome assembly GCF_020615455.1 of Coregonus clupeaformis. Lineage (NCBI taxonomy): Eukaryota > Metazoa > Chordata > Actinopteri > Salmoniformes > Salmonidae > Coregonus > Coregonus clupeaformis. The sequence goes on along the minus strand of NC_059218.1, from coordinate 20,444,995 downwards.
TCATTCCTAAAGATAAGTCCCTTCTGGCCTGCTGGGTGGTTAGTCACTATGAGCCCCAGCACAGGAGGAGCTTGGTGTACAAGAGCCTAAGCGGAAGCATCCCAGTGGAGGTATATGGGCGATTGAACGGGAGAGTACTGGCCCCCGGCGACCTGCTGTACACCATCTCACACTGCTACTTCTACCTGGCCTTTGAGAACTCCATCTCCAAGGATTACATCACAGAGAAACTCTGGCGGAATGCTTACCAGGCAGGGGCGGTGCCTGTGGTTCTGGGTCCGCCTCCAGATGACTACATGGCTGTGGCCCCACCCAACTCCTTCATCCACATTGAGGACTTTCCATCCACTAAGGAGCTGGGGAACTATCTCCGCCAGCTAATGCTGGACAAGGAGAGATATGCTGGGTACTTTGCGTGGCGGCGTAGCCATCGGGTGAAAGTGTACACAGACTGGCGGGAGAGGCTGTGTAGCATCTGCCCCCAGTATCACATCCTGCCTGCTCAGAAGGTGTACTATGACCTGGAGGCATGGGTCAGGTGACACCAAGCCCACTGAGATCCTCAAATACTTTCTACATCCCAAATGGGATCCTAGTCCCTACAGTTCACTACTTTTGAACAAGGCCCATAAGTACACCACCTTGTAAAAAATGTACAGCTTCAAGAGTTGGTCCTCTATGGCCAGTGCTTTTCACATACATGGAGATGTTTCAATGAGTCAGTAAACCACACGTTTGGGTCACAGGACTGTAAACCGCTAGTGTTTTCACTTCCACATTCAGACCACTCCCAGCAAAATTCTTGCTTGAGAATTTGCTCGTTGTTGACCATTTTAATTGAAAACACAGTAAGGTACTTAATCATTACCCAGAAATTATTTGGTATTGAGATAAAACCGCTGCATTGGACCGAAGCAATGTGTTACATTGTGTTAAAGTACCGAACTATATTCAGTGCAGGAGTTTTAATAGGAAAAGGGAATATAGCAATCCAAACAATAACACTTGTGTATAATGTGTGGATATGACATTGAACTTATTGCAAGGCTTTCACTAAGCATCATAACACCCACAATGTAAAAACCTTGATCGCAAGAACCAAAGTACAGAAGGTCAATTGTCAACTTGGAATAATTGTAACTACAGGTTGGAATGGAAAATAAAGATAATTTAATTGCGTGGAGGAAAAAAGGCACAGGTAACATCTATAGGTTGCCCCAGAGAAATAGCCAGTTTCAATAAAATATGCTTTCATTTATAAACATGGGATTGCGTAAAAACATCAAGAGATCGGAGTCACATAAGAGGAAATTACTTCAACTACACAATAAGGCACAAGATTGTGACGGCATGGTCATTTTAGAAAGGCCAGATCAAAACAAATTATAGGATTGGGGAAGTAAACAGAGAACAGTTACTATTTCGGCCCCTGATGATCACGTTTCCAAGAAACACTGGTTGAGGGGCAGTACTCAATGCCCCACTCGACAGACACATCCTGCAGTTTGTCCCAACATTAACTACAGTTCCAGTATTAAAATAATAAAATTAGTCAAAGTGTGCGACAAAAATACATTCATGGGTAACCAAACATACCAGAATTCTCAGCAAGACAATTACTGTTTTTGTGGCAAACTTCCACCATGAGCGTATTCCTTCTGAACAAGACGACAAAGAATCTCTAGATAAGACAACTGTCATCTGAAAATATCTAACCGCTGGAGGAACTGCAACAATAAGATGGCAGAAAGATATTCAAGATAAAGAAATAATTGTAAAAATATAATAAAAAAAAGTCACTCAAAACCACAACTTTGTGCAAAGCCATCACCTCATAACGGATTCAGATCCAACGTACCACCCCTCCCCGTCCCTTAAATTGTCATGATGCTGGCTGGAGCATCAACAGTTCAGTGCTGTGCAGATGACTTGCAGCTGAACTGAGTGGGAGGCACAACCGATGAAAAGTCAACATGGAGCATGTAGGGTAAAGAGACAAACGGCAGTGTCAAGATTCCCTGGCCTTACAAAGACACCAGGAAGTTCCAGCTTTTACCCATTTCTTTACTGGCCTACAAGCCCCCGCTCACTTGACTTTCTCTCCATGTTCCAGAGGGACTAGGGTGTAGTAGAACTGCATATGGAGGACAACAGCCTGGGTGGGTAGGGACTGGAGGACTGAAGAGAGGTAGCCATGTTGGGTGGGGAAGTGAAGAGGTGGCCACATGGCCAGGTCTGGTTTGGAGAACTAGAACACGTTTAACTTGTCAGGTGACCCACCAGTCCAGGGTGCAGGGCCTGCTTAAAGACATCTGGCCTCTGGAGGGGGGGCATGTAGAAGGTGGGGCCACCGGGGTGGCCGGAGAGAGAGTACCCCTGCCCAGGGAGGGGGGAGTGAGCCGTGTGTGGGGGAGGGGGGCTCTGCTCATAGTACTGTCCTTCACACTCATCGAAGGGGAGGGCCAGGCGCTTGCCCTTCTGTCTGCGGTTACAGAACCACACACGCACCACCTGCCAAACACAACATAAGTCACCTGCTGACCAAAACTTATTTCCACACTTCCTATATTATAAAATACAGAACCTGACAGGGTCAGAAGTTAACATAAACAGCACTAAGATTCAAACCATGGCAACACAAGCAAGACGGCATTTGCCATAAATGTATTTAGGCTCCATGTCATCTAAGAGGAACTTAAAGGCCATGCAGGGTTGAGGAAGGGCAGTAAGTGACAGGACGTGATGGGCAGCTGTATGGGACTCACGTCTCTCTCCAGACACAGGTCATCAGCAATGTGTGTGATCTCCTGGGTGTTCGGTTTGGGGCACTTGACAAAGTAAGACTCCAGAGCCGTGCGCACCGACCCCTCCAGACTGGTCCTCCGCTTCCTCTTCCTGGTGTCCACAAATACCCGCTCGATCTTGTACATCTGGTGACAAACATGCACTTACATTTAGACTGGGACATTGCAGTGTGCTTTGGTCCATTCCAGAGGACTTAATACCATGGTTCCCCTCAAAAGAACCTCCCCTTAAATAACAAAACGCAAAAGCTGAATAGCTAACATTTAATGGTGAACATTCTCTAATAAATATCACCTTGGTTGCTCATGGAAATGTATGGCTTTTCTATCCACAAGATGTCATTCTAGACTCAGCAAACCTGACCCCGCTCTTGACCAGATGGGTTTCTAAACTACAACCAACATATCTGATAATAAAGAGGGAGATTATAATCCTCACATCCTGGGGGTTGTCCGAGGTCTCAGCCTCATTCAGCCATCTCCGGAGCAGGGGCTTCAGCTTGCACATGTTCTTGAAGCTGAGCTGGAGGGCTTCAAAGCGGCAGATTGTAGTCTGGCTGAACATCTTGCCTAAACAGAACAAGTGGTCATCAGTAGTTGAAGTCACTGCAACTACAGTGGGTGCAGTGTATGACAGGAACATTGCCTCAATAGCCAATGGTTTCCTCAGAGAATGTGTCAAGTAAATTTAATGAGACACTCAGCAAGTTCAGAGGCCAAATAAATGCATTCTTCACATACACCAACTCAATGGCACAGAGGGGAAAGGTTATGTATGGAAAGTATTCAACACAGCAGGAAAACTCACCATAAAGGTTGCCTAGGGCCAGGCCTACATCTGCTTGTGTGAAACCCAGGGTTATACGAGTGTGCTTCAGCTCCTTGGCAAACTGTTCCAGTTCCTCAGTTGAAAGGTTCTCCTGTTAGAGGCAAAAATTACTAACCACATTAGAAAACATTTCACACCATCAACGCTCTTTTTTGAATGAAAAGACAACTTGGAGGTTAAATGCATAATAGTACAGGTAGCGGCAGGTAGCTTAGTGGGTAAGAGCGTTGTGCCAGTAACCGAAAGGTCGCTGGTTCTAATCCCCGAGCCGACTAGGTGAAAAATCTGTCGATGTGCCCTTAAGCAAGGCACTTAACCCTAATTGCTCCTATAAGTCGCTCTGGATAAGAGCGTCTGCTAAATGACTAAAATGTAAATGTACAATGACCAGTGGTGGAGAAAGTACTTAGTTGTCATACTTGAGTAAACCTTATTAGAAAATGACTCAAGTGAAAATCACTCAGTAATATCCTACTTGAGTAAAAAGTATTTGGTTTTAAATATACTTAGGTATCAAAAGTTAAAGTATAAATCATTTCAAATTCCATATTAAAGCAAACATCACCATTTTCTTGCTTAGTGAGTCTGCCAGATCAGAGGCAGTAGGGATGACCAGGAATGTTCTCTTGATAAGTGTGTGAATTAGAAAATGTTCCTGTCCTGCTAAGTATTCAAAATGTAATGAGAACTTTTGGGTGTCAGGGAAAATGTATGGAGTAAAAAGCACATTATTTATTTTGGTAATGTAGTGAAGGAAACGTCAAAAATATAAAATATTAAAGTGAAAGTACAGATACCCCCCAAAAACGACTTAAGTACTACTTTAAAGTATTTTTACTTAAGTACTTTACACCACTGACAATGACCATGGGATAACAGTACATAGGCCCATTTTCAGACTCACCTCTTCCTCCGAGTCACTGCACCCGCCGCTGGAGGAGCCACTGCTCCGGGTAGAGGTTTGCGCCTGGGGTGTTTGGGCAGTTTGGCTTGCGCTCCCATTGAAGAACGTGACCCCGGGTACCCCATTACTGGGGGGTGAGGGCGAGAGAGATGGGGACGATGAAGACGATGTTGAGGGTATGGAGTTGAGGTTTTGAGTATTGGTACTCGCAGCCGTGATGTGGGGAAAGCCGGGCCAAAATGATGGGTTCCATGGAGTCGAGTAGTAAACCCCGTGAGCTACAGCGGACGAAGTTGGAGTTGGATACTGTTGGATCTTTTGCTTATACTCGTCATTGACATCCTTCTCCATCTTTATTTCGGGCATCTTGATTTGTTCCCTGGTTTCGGTGTTTGGTGGGCTCAGGTTTGTGGGCTGGGTAGCCGCTGCGACCCCCGGGACTTGGCCGGTGTACTCGGCAGCGGCGATGGGATACCAGTGTTTGGGTTGGCAAAAATCACCGGCTTGCAAGTCGGAGGCCCTATAGTCACCACTGACCGGTGGGAACGGGAAAAAGGGTTGAGCTGTTGTCGGAGGCATCCCGTTGTATGCGGTCTTGTTGAAGAGAAGACTATGGTGTTGTAGAACGCCGTGTGGTATCTGGAGCGACGCGCCTCCAAACCCCTCTTGACTCAAGGCCTGGGCGTAAATGGCCCGGCTGAAGTCATCAGGCCGGCTGTTGCACTCTAAAGTAGGGCTCTGGGATCGCTCCGACATTCTCCTTGGTTTGATCGTCAAAGTTCAGGCACGATATGCAATGACGCTTGCCGTTTCGAAACAAACCTTTTCAGAAATGCAAGCATTTGTTGATTATGTGCAAGATACCCATCAACTGTAGTCCATTGAATTTCGAGTTCACCACCACCTACTTCACCTTCAAGCTCAAATGCCTGTCTCACAACAAACACCCCAGCTCCACAGTGTTTTTTTTTTTTTAATCAACTGGTTCTGGAGTTTGGAATGTTAATTGCCTCGCCTCCCATTGGCTGCGAGAGACAATCACGCACAGCTGATGGTAGATTTTGAATGAACTTGATTTTTTTTTTCATTCATCGCGTTAAAATAGTGGGCGTGCTTTCCCATTGGAAACTTTGGAGTCTGAAAAAATATATATAGGCTATTCCTCTTCCTGAGATAAAATTAAAATAACTTAAGCTCAGGTATGCAAAATTCCTGTAAGCAAATAAAGGAAATTATCTTGGAAAAAGTTTGGCTATATATAATTCACGGATTCAATGTTGATCCATTTAGTATATTTACATTACTAATCAGTAGGATAAATACATATTCAGTGACCATAACTAAAGTATCTAATATGCATGGAGCAGTGTGGACTTTGTTTAAATAATTTACCTTAACGACCTTTCCTTGATATACATGCAACCAGATACATTTAAAAAGCAGAAAGAATGTATAGGCCAAATTATGATAAAATAAACAATAACATTTTGGCAACCTTACTGATCATGCTCAATTTTCATGCTTAACTTATCCATTTTTATATTAGAATATAGCGCAATAAAGATGAGTAGGCCTATATGCATTTTTCTTAGTCTATAACCTAAAAATACAATTTTGTGCAAAATAATTCAAATAAAATACAATAATTTGTATTTGTCACATGCTTCGTAAACAACAGTGAAAGGCTTATTTACGGGCGCTTCCCAACAATGCAGAGAGAGAAAAAAAGAGAAATTATAGAAAAATTATAACAGGAGGAATAAATACATAATGAGTAAGGATGACAAGGCAACAGGATGTTAAACAGTAACAGCAGCGTATGTGCTGAGTCAAAAGGGTAAATGCAGATAGTCCGGTTGCTTATTAGCTATTGGTTAACTATTTTACTAGTCTAAATTAGGAATCCCATTCGATCAAAATCTCAAAATAGCATAGGCCTCTCTATTTTCACTTGCTGAGTTTTACATGGTTCTGAATTAAAATGTCAATATAAAATCTATATATTAGGGTTCTGCACACAACACACTGGCCTTATGTGACCCACACGCGTTATATGTTCGTCTTTGATATAGGCCTAGTGAAGTTAACTGATAAATCATTTGATTCATATTTTGTCTCATTTTACAATCAATGGACCATCCTTTTGGCTGAGAGACAAGGCCTATAATGTGATGGCGAAATTACATGGATATCTGAGATAAACTGAGAATGGTCAGAATGGAAAAGTCCCGTGTAGCTCAGTTGGTAGGGTATGGCGCTTGCAACGCCAGGGTTGTGGGTTCGATTCCCACGGGGGACCAGTATGAAACATTTATGCACTCACTAACTGTAAGTAGCTCTGGATAAGAGCGTCTGCTAAATGACGTAAATGTAAAAAAGGTCAGTTAGTCTATAAATTAGAAGCAGTCTTACGACATTTCAAAGTAGACAATTAACTCTAAACGACTGATGCACATAATGGTTGAACTTCCCCGAAGAGTGATGACTTTACACACAAAAGCGAATTTGTACCTATAGAAAATCAAGTAAACGCAGAGGAAATTCATAAAACAACTAAAAGCATCCAGGTGAACTTATACTATAGCCTTGATGGGTGTACTGAAAATAGTGGATTGCCGTCGCACGGATACAGAACGAGTCGTTGGTACAGATTGTGGCAGGAAGACGCGCTGCGGGAAGGAGTGGGGGGTGTCATTGTGCGACTTGGCCCGGAGGCACCCCGTGGCTTTCAGACCCAGAGTAGCGATGGCGCGACCATTAGCTTCTTTACAGACACGAACAATAAGTCGCAACCCTTTGATTCCGCCCCCCACACACCCACCCCCTACCCTGAAACAAACACTCTCCAAGGTTTCACTCAAGCCACAGTCCAGAGAGTGACTTATTTTATGGTGTGGGTGGTTGCTGTTACATGAGAGTTATGGCAGTTATGGCCTGTATTGTCATCATTTTTGTTTCCATTTCTAAACCCCCACCCCACTCAATACTCCCAGATGATTGTGTCCCTTCTCTATCAAACCTGTCCGCCTTCAAACAAACTGACCCAGCTGATTGAACCAGGAGAGTGGTGCTCTCTTGCTCTCCCCATCTCTCCCTATTACAAAGCCAGGGAGAGGGGACCTTGGAGGCAACAGGAGCCAGTGAAAGGCTTAAAAGACATCAAACTCCAGATACAGGCATTGTCCTGTGCCATGGACTTGGGAGGGAATTGTCATGCTAAACGTTGACACTTAGGGAGAAAGTGGAACGGGGGTCAGGGGGGGACCTGTATGGCCTGGTACAGTGAGGGGGGGTAAGAGGTACAGTGAGGGTGAGGGAGGGTGCTCAGGAATTAGCCTGAAAAGTCCCCAGATGTTTTTGTAAAAGTTTTTTTTTTAGATCTCGTGTTACCTCTTTAAAGTGGCATCTTCTTCGTTCTTAGACCCCCTCCTCAAGGGAGCTCTGTACTTCTCTATAAGAGAAGAGTCCTTCTGACACCACTGAGGACTGGGTGAGGGGCTTTCGCCACCCTTTTATTGAGCCTGAAATAAAAGAGTGGAGGTAGTAGAGACAGTAATGGTATCGCAGCACAATGTAATGATGTATTATGCAATATTTGCCAAAAGTCAAAGCTGTAAAGATGGTTAATGGTACTGTACACTTCAACACTCATCGAGATAACTCAGACATATCAAGCCTTTCTAGCACCATGTCCTAATAAGCTCCCTGTGCTACAGTGTATTCTATATGAAAGCAATGCATTATCAGCCATAAGGAGGCGTGAGGAAGAGTCACACGTGTGTGTAAAAAATTTTGTTCAGACACACATTCACCACTCACCAATGACCCATCCAGGGTGACTGAGATAGATTTAGGAGTAGAACGGAAAAGTACAGCCTGGTTTCAACCATTTAAACCAACATGCTTTTATTTCATTGCCATAATACTTTAGTTTTTCTTGACATTTTTTCTGCTCTTGCCATCGTCCCCTTCTGACTCCATCAGTGGAGAGATTTCGTACATTTTAGTCATTTAGCAGACGCTCTTATTCAGAGCAACTAGGGTTAAGTGTCTTGCTCAAGGACATATTTATAGATTTTTCACCTTGGGGATTCAAACCAACAACCTTTCAGTTACTGGCCCAATGTTAGCCGCTAGGCTACCTGCCGCTCCATATAGATTGGCTTGCCCAGAAACACTTGTTTATTTGTCCTGAGTGACTGAGAGGTCACTGCACCAGGCCATGACAGGGGGATCAAATAAAATAAAATCAAATTTTATTGGCCACATGCGCCGAATACAACAGGTGCGGACATTACAGTGAAATGCTTACTTACAGCCCTTAACCAACAGTGCATTTATTTTTAACAAAAAAGTAAAAATAAAACAACAACAAAAAAAGTGTTGAGAAAAAAAGAGCAGAGGTAAAATAAAATAACAGTAGGGAGGCTATATATACAGGGGGGTACCGGTGCAGAGTCAATGTGCGGGGGCACCGGCTAGTTGAGGTAGTTTAAGTAATATGTACATGTGGGCAGAGTTAAAGTGACTATGCATAAATAATTAACAGAGTAGCAGCAGTGTAAAAGGATGGGGTGGGGGGGGGCAGTGCAAATAGTCCGGGTAGCCATGATTAGCTGTTCAGGAGTCTTATGGCTTGAGGGTAGAAGCTGTTGAGAAGTCTTTTGGACCTAGACTTGGCACTCCGGTACCGCTTGCCGTGCGGTAGCAGAGAGAACAGTCTATGACTAGGGTGGCTGGAGTCTTTGACAATTTTGAGGGCTTTCCTCTGACACCGCCTGGTATAGAGGTCCTGGATGGCAGGAAGCTTGGCCCCAGTGATGTACTGGGCCGTACGCACTACCCTCTGTAGTGCCTTGCGGTCGGAGACCAAGCAGTTGCCATACCAGGCGGTGATGCAACCAGTCAGGATGCTCTTGATGGTGCAGCTGTAGAATTTTTTGAGGATCTGAGGACCCATGCCAAATCTTTTTCAGTCTCCTGAGGGGGAATAGGCTTTGTCGTGCCCTCTTCACGACTGTCTTGGTGTGTTTGGACCATGATAGTTTGTTGGTGATGTGGACACCAAGGAACTTGAAGCTCTCAACCTGTTCCACTACAGCCCCGTTGATGAGAATGGGGGCGTGCTCAGTCCTCTTTTTTTCCTGTAGTCCACAATCATCTCCTTTGTCTTGGTCACGTTGAGGGAGAGGTTGTTGTCCTGGCACCACACGGCCAGGTCTCTGACCTCCTCCCTATAGGCTGTCTCATCGTTGTCGGTGATCAGGCCTACCACTGTTGTGTCGTCTGCAAACTTAATGATGGTGTTGGAGTCGTGCCTGGCCATGCAGTCATGGGTGAACAGAGAGTACAGGAGGGGACTGAGCACGCACCCCTGAGGGGCCCCCGTGTTGAGGATCAGTGTGGCAGATTTGTTGTTACCTACCCTTACCACTTGGGGGCGGCCCGTCAGGAAGTCCAGGATCCAGTAGAAGAGGGAGGTGTTTAGTCCCAGGATCCTTAGCTTAGTGATGAGCTTTGAGGGCATTATGGTGTTGAATGCTGAGCTGTAGTCAATGAATAGCATTCTCACGTAGGTGTTCCTCTTGTCCAGGTGGGAAAGGGCAGTGTGGAGTGCAATAGAGATTGCATCATCTGTGGATCTGTTGGGGCGGTATGCAAATTGGAGTGGGTCTAGGGTTTCTGGGATAATGCTGTTGATGTGAGCCATGACCAGCCTTTCAAAGCACTTCATGGCTACAGACGTCAGTGCTACGGGTCGGTAGTCATTTATGCAGGTTATCTTAGAGTCCTTGGGCACGGGGACTATGGTGGTCTGCTTGAAACATGTTGGTATTAAAGACTCAGTCAGGGACATGTTGAAAATGTCAGTGAAGACACTTGCCAGTTGGTCAGCACATGCTCGGAGTACACGTCCTGGTAATCCGTCTGGCCCTGCGGCCTTGTGAATGTTGACCTGCTTAAAAGTCTTACTCACATCGGCTACGGAGAGCGTGATCACATAGTCATCCGGAACAGCTGGTGCTCTCATGCATGCTTCAGTGTTGCTTGCCTCGAAGCGAGCATAGATGTGGTTTAGCTCGTCTGGAAGTCTTGTGTCACTGGGCAGCTCGCAGCTGTGCTTCCCTTTGTAGTCTGTAATAGTTTTCAAGCCCTGCCACATCCGACGAGCATCAGAGCCAGTGTAGTATGATTCAATCTTAGTCCTGTATTGACTCTTTGCCTGTTTGATGGTTCGTCGGAGGGCATAGCGGGATTTCTTATAAGCGTCCGGGTTAGAGTCCCGCTCCTTGAAAGTGGCAGCTCTACCCTTTAGCTCAGTGCGGATGTTTCCTGTAATCCATGGCTTCTGGTTGGGGTATGTACGTACGGTCACTGTGGGGACGACATCATCGATGCACTTATTGATGAAGCCCGGATGATGTATAGGTACTGTATATACACATAACTTCTTATTCAGGCCAGGAGTTTTTCCTGATCAAATGACCTGACCAGGAATAACCCTTAGTTATAGCCTATATCCAACATCTAGGCCTTGGAGTTTTTCCTGAGCCTTCTCCCTATAGCACCCATTGTAGGCGGCCAATTTTTATCCACAGTCTCCCCACCGCTCCCCCGCCGCCTACCTTCCCCCACAAACAAGTCTGATAGCTTTTAGATTTTCTCCCTAACGGCCCTGCCTTTGACACCCACCACCATCCCTCCACCCATCGCAAACTTTCAGCAGTTGACCAATAGCTGCCTCCCTACCACCTTCCACGAGGACAATGGGCTTTAACGGCCCTCGGAAGGCAGCTCAATGGGGACAGTTACAAGAGCCCTCCATCCCCTCCCCTACATCTTTTTAGTCATTTAGCACACACACACACACACACACACACACACACACACACACACACACACACACACACACACACACACACACACACACACACAACCACTTGCATGCACACACACACACACACACACACACTAACACACAATCACCTCCATGCACATTGACGCTAATCTGCGTAACGCTGTATTACGGAATAAACTCTGTATTCTGTGATTTACCCTCCTGCGCCTGACTCCTTCAAATCACGCATCACAGATGTTATGTGGAACAGACAGTACATAAATAGTAAGACAAAACTGGATGACTGAGTCATCCCCCCATGAGGACGTTCAGTTGTCTGATCCCCAGCCCCCTACCCCCAGCCCCTCCCTCTCCAGCCATCCTCCTCCTCTTCATCCTATTTACACTCCTATATTCAATCTCACACAGCTTCATTTTGCCTTTTTGTGTGGAGTCCATTTCAGTCCATTAAAGTGCAACGTCCTTGAGAGAGAGATAGTAGTACTGTAGATTACTTTACATTTACATTTTAGTCATTTAGCAGACGCTCTTATCCAGAGCGACTTACAGTTTATCACTGACCTTAACCCAGAGCGTTCACAATCAGCCCACTGACACCCCTATCAGATCACAGCAAAATCACAGTCTACTTGAACAGAGCAATACTCAATCATGTGGCATCAAAGCTAAAGGAACTACACAATATTAAGAAATGCTATAGATGGAAGGAAAGTAGTGTAGAAATCTACCAAAAAAACAATTAGGCAACAACAAATTCAATCCATTTTACACAACTTCCTGGACAAACCGTTTCACTGTAATAGTGAAGCTGTAAACTTGGCAGTAGAAAACCTAAACAGTATATTTTACCTTTCAGCTTCCCTATCAAATCAAAAAAATTCAAGCAGACAACCTAAGACAATTAAAAACAATGACCAATGGTTTGATGAAGAATGCAAAAACCTAAGAAAGAAATTGAGAAGCCTATCCAACCAAAAACATAGAGACCCAGAAAACCTGAGTCTACGCCTTCACTATGGTGAATCACTAAAGCAATACAGAAATACACTACAGAAAAAGGAACAGCATGTCAGAAATCAGATCAATGTAATTAAAGAATCCATAGAATCTAACCACTTCTGGGAAAATTGGAAAACACTAAACAAACAACACGAATAGTTATCTATCCAAAACGGAGATGTATGGGTAAACCACTTCTCCAATCTTTTTGGCCCTTCACTATGGTGAATCACTAAAACAATACAGAAATACACTACTGAAAAAGGAACAGCATGTCAGAAATCAGCTCAATGTGTCAATGTAGATGTAGGTGGGTGTGGTGGTGGAATCAGGCGCAGGACGCAGAACGTTAGTCCAAAAGACTTTAGTAGATGCACACAAAAACAAGCACGAATAAATGCCCTGAGGCGAAAACTCCGCACGTAGGCGAAAATAACGGGCGCACTAACAGGTGCGACAAAACACTCCAAACAATATGGAGAAATAGCTCAACCGAGCAAACAGTAGAATAACAGCCTACCGGCACGACAGTCAAACAATCACACACAACACTAGACAAACACAACGAGAACTTATAGGACACTAATACACTAAACGATAACAGGTGTAACAACAATCAGACAAAAGCAAACGAACATAGAAACATGCAACGGTGGCAGCTAGTATTCCGGAGACGACGAACGCCGAAGCCTGCCCGAACAAGGAAGAGAGGCAGCCTCGGCCGAAACCGTGACAGTACCCCCCCCTTGACGCGCGGCTCCAGACGTGCGCCGACTCCGGCCTCGGGGACGACCAGGAGGACGCGGAGCAGGATGCGTTGGGTGCCCACGATAGAATTCCGTCAGGAGAGACGGGTCCAAAATGTCTCTCCTCGGCACCCAGCACCGTTCCTCCAGGCCGTACCCCTCCCACTCCACTAGATATTGGAGACCCCCCATCCGACGTCTCGAATCCAAGATGGACCGCACGGAGTACGCCGGTGCCCCCTCGATGTCCAATGGGGGCGGAGGAGTCTCCCTGATCTCACTTTCTTGGAGTGGGCCAGCTACCACCGGCCTGAGAAGAGACACATGGAACGAGGGGTTAATACTTTTATACTCAACAGGTAGTTGTAATTTGTAACACACCTCGTTCAACCTTCTCAGGACTTTAAATGGCCCTACAAACCGCCGACCCAGTTTCCGACAGGGCAGGCGGAGGGGCAGGTTTCTGGTAGAGAGCCAGACTCGATCACCAGGTGCGTACACCGGTCCCTCACTGCGGTGGAGATCGGCGCTCGCCTTATGACGACGGAGGGCCCGCTGCAGGTGGACGTGTGCAGCGTTCTATGTCTCCTCCGAGCGCCGCACCCACTCATCCACCGCAGGAGCCTCGATCTGGCTCTGCTGCCAAGGTGCCAGAACCGGCTGGTAACCTAACACACATTGGAAAGGGGTTAGGTTAGTGGAGGAATGGCGTAGGGAATTCTGGGCCATTTCGGCCCAGGGAACGTACCTTGCCCACTCCTCCGGCCGGTCCTGGCAGTATGTTCTAAGAAACGTACCCACATCCTGGTTCACACGTTCCACCTGCCCATTACTCTCCGGGTGGTAACCCGAGGTGAGGCTCACCGAGACCCCCAACCGCTCCATAAAAGCTCTCCAGACTCTGGAGGTAAATTGGGGACCTCGATCAGACACAATATCCTCGGGTACCCCGTAGTGCCGGAACACATGGGTGAATAGTGCTTCGGCGGTTTGCAGGGCAGTAGGAAGGCCCGGCATAGGGAGCAAACGACAGGCCTTAGAAAACCGGTCCACAACGACCAGTATAGTGGTATTCCCCTGTGAAGGAGGAAGGTCAGTGAGGAAATCCACCGAGAGGTGAGACCATGGTCGTTGTGGAACGGGCAGGGGTAGTAACTTACCTCTAGGCAGATGTCTAGGCGCCTTACACTGGGCGCACACCGAGCAGGAGGAAACATAAACCCTCACATCCTCGGCCAACGTGGGCCACCAGTACTTGGCACTAAGACAGTGCACTGTCCGGCCGATACCAGGGTGTCCAGAGGAGGGTGACGTGTGAGCCCAATAGATCAATCGATCCCGAACCTCGAGCGGGACGTACTTCCGACCCTCCGGGCATTGAGGTGGACTAGGGTCGGTGCGTAACGCCCGCTCGAGTTCAGCATCGACCTCCCACACTACCGGTGCCACCAGACAAGACTCCGGCAGTATGGGAGTGGGCTCCACGGACCTCTCCTCCGTGTCATACCGCCGAGACAGTGCGTCTGCCTTACCATTCTGTGACCCAGGGATGTACGTGATCTTAAATGTGAACCGGGTCAAAAACATATTCCACCTCGCCTGGCGAGGGTTCAGCCTCCTCGCTGCCCGGATGTACTCCAGGTTACGGTGGTCCGTCAAAATGAGGAAAGGGTGTTGAGCCCCCTCAAGCCAGTGCCTGCACACCTTTAGGGCCTGTACCACGGCTAACAGCTCCCTGTCCCCTACGTCATAGTTTCGCTCCGCCGGACTGAGCTTCTTGGAATAAAAAGCACAGGGGCGGAGTTTAGGTGGCGCGCCGGACCGTTGCGAAAGCACGGCTCCTATACCGGCCTCTGACGCGTCCACCTCTACCTGAAATGGCAAAGAGGGATCTGGATGCGCCAGCACCGGGGCCGAGGTAAACAGGTCCTTCAGCCTCCCAAACGCCCTGTCCGCCTCGGCTGACCACTGCAGACGCACCGGACCCCCCTTCAAAAGAGACGTTATGGGAGCTGCCACCTGTCCAAAACCCCGGATAAACCTCCGGTAGTAATTCGCAAACACCAAAAACTGCTGCACCTCCTTCACAGTGGTTGGCGTTTGCCAATTATGCACGGCTGACACCCGGTCTACCTCCATCTTCACCCCTGACGCAGACAACTGATAACCCAAAAAGGAGACCGACTCCTGGAAAAACAGATACTTCTCTGCCTTGACATACAGGTCGTGCTCCAACAGCCTTCGCAACACTCGGCGCACCAGGGCCACATGCTCGACTCGGGTAGGCGAGTACACGAGAATGTCATCTATGTACACGACCACCCCCTGCCCCTGCATGTCCCTGAAGATCTCATCCACGAATGATTGGAAAACTGAAGGAGCGTTCATCAACCCGTATGGCATGACAAGATACTCGTAATGGACCGAGGTGGTACTAAAGGCTGTCTTCCATTCATCGCCCCCCCTAATGCGCACCAAGTTGTACGCGCTCCTGAGATCTAATTTAGTGAAGAAACGCGCCCCGTGCAATGACTCCGTCATGGTCGCAATCAGCGGGAGTGGATAACTGTACTTCACCGTGATCTGATTGAGACCACGGTAATCTATGCACGGGCGTAACCCACCATCCTTTTTCTTCACAAAAAAGAAACTCGAGGACGCAGGGGAAGTGGAAGGCCATATGTATCCTTGTCTCAGAGATTCGTCTATGTAAGTCTCCATAGCTCTCTTCTCCTCCTGAGACAGAGGATACACATGGCTCCGTGGGAGCGCAGCTCCTGCCTGGAGGTCTATCGCACAATCTCCTGCCTATGGGGGAGGCAACTGCGTTGCCCTCGACTTACTGAACACAATAGCCAAATCCCCATACTCAGGGGGAACGTGCAATGTGGGCACCTGGTTTGGACTCTCCACCGAGGTAGCCCCTACGGAAACGCCTAAACATCGACCCACACACTGGGCAGACCACTCCATCAGAGCCCTCTCCTGCCACGAAATAGATGGGTTATGGGTACTCAACCAGGGCATGCCCAGCACCACCGGATACACAGGCGAGTCGATCAGAAATAGCTGGATCATCTCCTGATGACCCCCTGCGCACACATCCTAAGTGGCGCCGTGACCTCCCTGATCAAGCCCGCACCCAACGGACGGCTATCTAGGGCATGAACGGGGAAGGGGACGTCAACAGGGAGAAGGGGAATCCCTAAGGCTAAACAAAATTTCTTATCAACAAAATTCCCAGCCGCGCCTGAATCTACCAGCGCCTTATGCTGGGAATGAGGTGCTACCTGTGGAAAACGCACAGGTATACAGAAGTGTGCAACAGAGAGCTCTGGGTGAGTGGGGGCGCCTACTCACCTGGAAGGACTCCCCAGTGCGGGACCTGTCGTCTTCTCCCCTAGGAGGCCATCCCCAGCACCTAGTCGCGGTGTGTCCTCCCCGACCACAGTTGGTGCAGGAGCTGGACCCCTCGTAATCCGACCCTCCTCACTCTAGCGCCAGCGCCACCCGAGCTCCATGGGGCACGGCTCGGAGGCGCTGGAGGGTGAAATGGACGGACCCCCTCGGGACGTCCGCGGGTAGCTAGCAGGGTATCCAGCCTGATGGACATGTCGACCAACTGGTCGAACGAGAGGCTGGTGTCCCTACAGGCCAGCTCCCTACGGACGTCCTCACGTAGACTACATCGATAGTGATCGATGAGGGCCCGCTCATTCCACCCCTGCATCCGCCGCTAGAGCACGGAATTCCAAGGCGAACTCCTGGGCACTCCTCTTCCCCTGCCGGAGGCAGAACAGACGCCTCCCCGCCGCCGCTCCGGGGATGGTCAAACACCGCCCTGAAGCGGCGGGAGAACTCGTCGTATGTGATGGTGGTAGCGTCTATTCTCCTCCACTCTGCGTTGGCCCATTCCAACGCCTTACCGGAAAGGCAGGAGATCAGGGCGGACACGCTCTCGTGTCCCGAGGGCGCCGGGTGCACGGTGGCCAGGTAAAGCTCCACCTGGAGAAGGAATTTTCTGACACCCGGCAGCGGTCCCATCGTAGGCCCTCGGGAGCGAGAGTCGAACTCCTCTGGGTTCCGGAGCGGGAATGGGCTGACTTGCCGATGGTGCGGGCAGGGAAGATGGTGGTGGAGGTGTCCCTCGGGTCTCCCAGCCTCGGATGGTGGTGATCACCTCCTGCAGTGCGGACCCCATCCGCAGGATCTGGTCATTCTGCTCGCGGACCCTGTCCTCCAGCGTCGCCTGTGCTGCTGCGGCTCCTGCTGATTCCATTCGAGCAGGTGTGTGATTCTGTCAATGTAGATGTAGGTGGGTGTGGTGGTAGAATCAGGCGCAGGACGCAGAACGTTAGTCCAAAAGACTTTAGTAGATGCACACAAAAACAAGCACGAATAAATGCCCTGAGGCGAAAACTCCGCACGTAGGCGAAAATAACGGGCGCACTAACAGGTGCGACAAAACACTCCAAACAATATGGAGAAATAGCTCAACCGAGCAAACAGTAGAATAACAGCCTACCGGCACGACAGTCAAACAATCACACACAACACTAGACAAACACAACGAGAACTTATAGGACACTAATACACTAAACGATAACAGGTGTAACAACAATCAGACAAAAGCAAACGAACATAGAAACATGCAACGGTGGCAGCTAGTATTCCGGAGACGACGAACGCCGAAGCCTGCCCGAGCAAGGAAGAGAGGCAGCCTCGGCCGAAACCGTGACACAATGTAATGAAAGAATCCATAGAATCTAACCCCTTCTGGGAAAATTGGAAAACACTAAACAAACAACACTAAGAGTTATCTATCCAAAACTGAGATGTATGGGTAAACCACTTCTCCAATCTTTTTGGCCCTATAACAAAGAACAAACAGCAACAACATATACATGATCAAATACAAATCTTAGAATCAACTATTAAAGACTACCAGAACCCATTGGATTCTCCAATTACATTGAATGAACTACAGGACAAAATTCAAACCCTCCAACCCAAAATGACCTGTGGTGTTGATGGTATCCTAAATGAAATTATAAAATATGCAGACAACAAATTCCAATTGGCTGTACAGTTGAAGTCGGAAGTTTACATACACCTTAGCCAAATACATTTAAACTCTGTTTTAATTTTTCATTTAATCCTAGTAAAAATTCCTTGTCTTAGGTCAGTTACGATCACCACTTTATTTTAAGAATGTGAAATGTCAGAATAATAGTAGAGAGAATTCTTTATTTCAGCTTTTATTTCTTTCATCACATTCCCAGTGGGTCAGAAGTTTACATACACTCAATTAGTATTTGGTAGCATTGCCTTTAAATTGTTTAACTTCGGTCAAACGTTTCCACAAGCTTCCCACAATAAGTTGGGTGAATTTTGGCCCATTCCTCCTGACAGAGCTGGTGTAATTGAATAAGGTTTGTAAGCCTCCTTGCTCGCACACGGTTTTTCAGTTCTGCCCACACATTTTCTATAGGATTGAGTTCAGGGCTTTGTGATGGCCACTCCAATACCTTGACTTTGTTGTCCTTAAGCCATTTTGCCACAACTTTGGAAGTATGCTTGGGGTCATTGTCCATTTGGAAGACCCATTTGCGACCAAGCTTTAACTTCCTGACTGATGTCTTGAGATGTTGCTTCAATATATCCACATAATTTTCCTTTCTCATGATGCAATCTATTTTGTGAAGTACACCAGACCCTCCTGCAGCAAACCACCCCAACAGCATGATGCTGCCACCCCCATGCTTCACGGTTGGGATGGTGTTCTTCGGCTTGCAAGTACCCCCTTTTTCCTCCAAACATAACGATGGTCATTATGGCCAAACAGTTCTATTTTTGTTTCATCTGACCAGGGGACATTTCTCCAAAAAGTATGATCTTTGTCCACATGTGCAGTTGCAAACCGTAGCCTGGCTTTTTTATGGCCGTTTTGGAGCAGTGGCTTCTTCCTTTCTGAGTGGCCTTTCAGGTTATGTCGATATAGGACTCGTTTTACTGTGGATATAGATACTTTTGTACCTGTTTCCTCCAGCATCTTCACAAGGTCCTTTGCTGTTGTTCTGGGATTGATTTGCACTTTTCGCACCAAAGTACGTTCATCTCTAGGAGACAGAACGAGTCTCCTTCCTGAGCAGTCTGATGGCTGCGTGGTCCCATGGTGTTTATACTTGCGTACTATTGTTTGTACAGATGAACGTGGTACCTTCAGGCGTTTGGAAATTGCTAACAAGGATGAACCAGACTTGTGGAGGTGTACAATTCTTTTTCTGAGGTCTTGGCTGATGAACCAGACTTGTGGAGGTGTACAATTCTTTTTCTGAGGTCTTGGCTGATTTCTTTTGATTTTCCCATGATGTCAAGCAAAGAGGCACTGAGTTTGAAGGTAGGCCTTGAAATACATCCACAGGTACATACTGAACGTGAAAACAAACCAATACTGCCTGATGACTGAGGCTACTGAGGGCCAAATAAAGGGAAGGTAATGAAGGTGATGACGAAGTCCAGGTGTGTGTAATGATGGGGAGCAGGTGTGCGTGATGATGGTTGCAAGGACCGGTGGTTAGTAGACAGGCGATGTCGAGCGCTCGAGAGGGGGAGTGGGAGTAGGCGTGACAATTCTACAACCACCTAAAAGGAAGCAATTCCCAAACCTACTATAACAAAGCCATCACCTACAGAGAGATTAACCTAGAGAAGAGTCCCATAAGCAAGCTGGTCCTGGGGCTCTGTTCAAAAACACAAACAGACCCCACAGAGTCCCAGGACAGCAACAGCAACACAATTAACCCAACCAAATCATGAGAAAACTAAAAGATAATTACTTCACACATTGGAAAGAATTTACCAAAAAATCTGAGCAAACTGGAATGCAATTTGGCCCTAAACAGAGAGTACACAGTGGCAGGATACCTGACCACTGTTACTGACTCAAAATTAAGGAAAGCTTGGACTATGTACAGGCTCAGTGAGCATAGCCTTGCTATTGAGAGAGGCCGCCGTAGGCAGACCTGGCTCTCAAGAGTAAACAAGCTATGTGCACACTGCCCACAAAATGAGGTGGAAATTGAGCTGTGCTTCCTAACCTCCTGCCAAATGTATGACTATATTAGAGACACATATTTCCCTCCGATTACACAGACCCACAAAGAATTCCAAAACAAATCCAATTTTGATAAACTCCCATTTCTATTGGGTGAAATACCACAGTGTGTCATAACAGCAGCAAGATTTGTGACCTGTTGGCACAAGAAAAAGGCAACACGTGAAGAACAAACACCATTGTAAATACAACCCATATTTGTGTTTATTTACTTTCCATTTTGTACTTTAACTATATGCACATCATTATAACACGGTACATAGCCATAATATGACATTTGAAATGTCTCTATTCCTTTGAAACTTTTGTGATTGTAATGATTACTGTTCATTTTTGATTGTTTATTGTTTATTATGGTCCTCTGTAGCTCAGCTGGTAGAGCACGGCGCTTATAACGCCAAGGTAGTGGGTTCGATCCCCGGGACCACCCATACACAAAAAAAAAATGTATGCACGCATGACTGTAAGTCGCTTTGGATAAAAGCGTCTGCTAAATGGCATATTATTATTATTATCTATTTCACTTGCTTTGGCAGTGTAAACATATGTTTCCCATGCCAATAAAGCCCTTTGAATTGATTTGAATTGAATTGAGAGAGAGGAGGGATGCTTTGGCAATGTAAACATATGTTTCCCATGCCAATAAAGCCCTTTGAATTGAATTGAATTGAGAGAGAGGAGGGAGAGAGAGACAGAGAAGGGGGAGAGAGAGAAAGAGAAGGGAGAGAGAGCAAGAGGAGGGAGAGGGAGAGAGAGGAGGGAGATACAGAGGAGGGAGGGAGAGAGTAGGGAGAGAGACAAAGAGGTGGGAGAGAGAGAGAGGGGCGGGAGAGAGAGAGAGAGGAGGGAGATACAGAGGAGGGAGGGAGAGAGTAGGGAGAGAGAAAGAGGTGGGAGAGAGAGAGAGGGGCGGGAGAGAGAGAGGTGCACACACTGTATATTACAACACTGTATATAGCCATAATATGACATTTGAAATGTCTCTATTCCTTTAGAATGTTTGTGAGTGTAATGTTTTGATTATCTATTTCACTGGCAATGAAAACACATGTTTCCCATGCCAATAAAGCCCTTTGAATTGAATTGAATAGAGAGAGAGAGTGAGCAAGAGAGAGGAGATAGGAGAGGAGAGAGAGTGAAAGATAAAGTGACAGCGATACATAATATGCATTGTCCTTTTGCAAGTTTCACTTGTGGTAATATTTTTTTATTCAGATGCTAGGCCTGCATGTACAAATATATAAAAGTGAACAATTTCACTCTTTCTATGCACATTTTGCAACACCAGGGTTGGAACTCACAGGGATAAAACAGAAACAATACTAGATAGTGATATTTACCAACATCCTCCACCGATCATCAATCCTATAAACATTCATACAAGTGTGTACATATTACTTTACATGTCTCCTCCAGTTACACATATGAGGTCGAATCAAAGTTATTATCATATTAAAACATGTCAGAATCAAACCATGCATCAGAAATCATCTGGTACTACATTTTCGAATCTACTTTCTTAAATCTACAATAATGATTTAACAAGTTAAAATTTGCTACACCAAATGATAAGAACCGACATCACAAATATGTGACGTAGATTTTTCGCATCCATAAAAGAGTACTTAAAATATTATATCACAGTATATCATGACAGTGTCCCCTTGTGTTCCTCTTGCTCCTTAACCAAATGCCAAGCACATTTCAGGAAAACCCCTTTATATGTACCAGTACGTACAGTATAAGGAAGTGGGTATAGCTACTAGCTATGCATGACCAATAGAGGAAGGGAATGTTTTATTATGAATTGATGTGTGTGTGTGTGTGTGTGTCTGCACATATTTGTGTTCTGTGTGCTATATATGTTAGGTCATTCTACCACATTCAAACAGAGGCTTTGGGAGATAATGAACATTACAAAGGCAAGCAATGGAAACACTGATTCTAAGAGAGAGAGAGAGAGAGAGAGAGAGAGAGAGAGAGAGAGAGAGAGAGAGAGAGAGAGAGAGAGAGAGAGAGAGAGAGAGAAACCGAGCTGCACTTTCTAACCTCCTGCCAAATGTATGACCATATTAGAGACACATATTTCCCTTCGATTACACAGACCCACAAAGAATTTGAAAACAAATCCAATCCTGATAAACGCCCATATCTATTAGGTGAAGTACCACAGTGTGCCACCACAGCAGCAAGATTTGTGACCTATTGCCACAAGAAAAGGGCAATAAGTGGAGCACAAACACCATTGTAAATACAACCTATTTATTTATTTGTTTATTTATTTTCCCTTTCGTACTTGAATTATTTGCACATTGTTACAACACTGTGTCAATAATATAACATTTGAAATGTCTATATTCTTTAAAAACTTTTGTGAGTAATGTTTACTGTCAATTTCTGATTGTGTATTTCTCTTGTTTATTTCTCTTTTGTTTATTGTCTATTTCATTTACTTTGGCAATGTAAACATCTATTTCCCATAATAATGTTCTTGTTGTGAGATTAAATTACAAACGAGCTCAAAAGACGAAGGAAAGGTGCAAAGAAATTAAACAACAAAACTATATTCAAAGGAACACTGTGTCTTTTACTGGAAAAGACAGGGGACTAGACATTTTGTATGATAGAAACACCCTACTAGTGACCAAGTCCTACGATACAGGCAGGTTATCTATGTCCCAAATTGCACCCTATACCCTATATAGTGCACTACATAGGGAGTAGGGTGCCATTAGAGACATATGTGTTGAGTTTCACGCATGGCTGTAGTTCCCATAGAAGTCCACAAGGGCTGTGACTGATCTATAGATACCATATACATACAGATAATCTGTCAACCTCCTGCCTCTTCATCTCCTATTCTATCCCTTCTTCTATAAGCCCATCCAGTTCTGAGATTGGAGTGTTCAGGTGCTCCTTTTCCAGAGTACAAGAAATAGTGTGTGTGTGTGCATGCATGAAAATCTATGGGTTTCACTTGGGATTCCCCTGGTAGTGTAGGGTAGAGTCGTTAAACAAAGGATTCTTCACTTCCATCTCTCCAGTCTGCAATGAAACAAAAACGTTGTTGTTAAAAGCCAAACACAAACAAAGTCATCATCAATGTGAATATTGTGTGTTAAACAATAATTTGTGTGCATATATTTGTGTGTGTGTGTGTGTGTGTGTAGTAGTAGCACACCCACCGGTGCCAGTCCAGGGCACTCGTACACAGTGAAGTCTCCGTCCACTTCCTCCTCATCTGATGTGACTTCTGAGTCAGTGACTTTCGGTTCCGATTTATGACTGAGAAACAACAGAATGCACCAGGATGAATATGTGTATTTATTCATATTTGAGTGGAACTGAATTGTGGGAGAAAAAGAAAGAAAGAATGAAAGAGAGAAAGAGAGAGAGAGAGAGACTGAAAGTGACAGTAGGAGGAGTAGAGCTCACTTTTCCATGGATAGCATCTGCTGTTTCTGATGCTGATAGTGGTACATCTGAGCACTCTGGGCCAACTTCTTATCCCCCGACTGAGGAGGAAAGGGAAGAGGAGAGGAGAGGCACATGAAAAAAAGGGTTGAATATTTTCCCAGTATTTTACAAATGTTCCATCCCAAGAATAAATCACTTTTCTCCCGGGTAACCTGGTATTTCCCGCCAAAACTGGAAGTGTCATTATAAAGCATATACTGTAAAGCATATACTGTACATATGTATGGATTTGATTAGAGCTTTGCCTGATGCAGCCTGAGCCTGATGAGCCCTACATTAAAGACATTTTATGATCCCAAGCCCAAAAAAGCCCAAATGATTGTGCCATTATCCAATACATAGCCTTTGATAAAGTGCCTTTGGAAAGTATTCAGACCCTTTTACTTTTTCCACATTTTGCTACGTTACAGCCTTATTCTAAAATTGATTAAATTAAATTTCCCCTAATCAATCTACACACAATACCCCATAATGACAAAGCGAAAACAGGTTTTTAGAAATGTTTGCACATTTATTACAAATAAAAAACAGAAATACCTTATATACATAAGTATTCAGACCCTTTACTATGAGACTCGCAATTGAGCTCAGGTGCATCCTGTTTCCACTGATCATCCTTGAGATGTTTCTACAACTTGATTGGAGTCCACCTGTGGTAAATACAATTGATTGGACATGATTTGGAAAGGCACACACCTGTCTATGTAAGGTCCCACAGTTGACAGTGCATGTCAGAGCAAAAACCAAGCCATGAGGTCAAAGGAATTGTCCGTAGAGCTCCAAGAGAGGATTGTGTTGAGGCACAGATCTGGGGAAGGGTATCAAAAAATGTCTGCAGCATTGGTCCCCAAGAACACATTGGCCTCCATCATTCTTAAATGGCAGAAGTTTGGAACCACCAAGACTCTTCCTAAGGCTGGTCGCCTGGCCAAACTGAGCAATCGGGGGAGAAGGGCCTTGGTCAGGGAGGTGACCAAGAACCTGATGGTCACTCTGACAAAGCTCCAGAGTTCCTTTGTGGAGATGGGAAATCCTTCCAGAAGGACAACCATCTCTGCAGCACTCCACCAATCAGGCCTTTATGGTAGAGTGGCCAGACAGAAGCCACTCCTCAGTAAAAGGCACATGACAGCCCACTTAGAGTTTGCTAAAAGGCACCTAAAGACTCTCAGACCATGAGAAACAAGATTCTCTGGTCTGATGAAACCAAGATGTAACTTTTTGGCCTGAATGCCAAGTGTCACGTCTGGAGGAAACCTGCCACCTACAATGAATCATGGTGGTGGCAGCATCATGCTGTGGGGATGTTTTTCAGCTGCAGGGTCTGGGAGACTAGTCAGGATCGAGGGAAAGATGAACGGAGCAAAGTACAGAGAGATCCTTGATGAAAACCTGCTCCAGAGCGCTCAGGACCTCAGACTGGGGTGAAGGTTCATCTTCCAACAGGACAACAACCCTAAGTACACAGCCAAGACAACACAGGAGTGGCTTCGGGACAAGCCTCTGAATGTCCTTGAGTGGCCCAGCCAGAGCCCGGACATGAACCCGATCGAACATCTCTGGAGAGACCTGAACATAGCTGTGGAGCAACGCTCCCCATCCAACCTGACAGAGATTGAAAGGATTTGCAGAGAAGAATGGGAGAAACTCCCCAAATATAGGTGTGCCAAGCTTGTAGCGTCATACCCAAGAAGACTTGAGGCTGTAATTGCTGCCAAAGGTGCTTCAACAAAGTACTGAGTAAAGGGTCTGAATACTTATGTAAATGTGATATTTCAGTTTATTTTATTTTATACATTTGCAAAAATTTATAAAAACCTGTTTTTGCTTTGTCATTATGGGGTATTGTGTGTAGATTGATGAGGGAAAAAAACAATTGAATACATTTTAGAATAAGGCTGTAACGTAACAAAATGTGGAAAAAGTCAAGCGGTCTGACTACTTTCCAAATGCATTGTATATATCAGTGGTGGCCTGTGCCTTTTCAGATGAGGGAGGAAGATGAGGGAGGACGCTTGTGGACTTCAGTGCACAACACATCAGCTGTCTGTGACCAAGCGGAAAAACCTATCCAAGCCAAACCATCATATCATAACCACTAACCCCTACACACAGCCTACATCGTTGTCACCATAGCTAACGTCAAGTCAACATAGCTACTAGAACTAACGCATTAGTAAGTCCACTTTGATTGGGTGGACAACATATCAGTTCATGCTGCAAGAGCTCTGATAGGTTGGAGGACGCCCTCCGGAAGTTGTCATAATTACTGTGTAAGTCTATGGAACGGGGTGAGAACCCTGAGCCTTCTAGGTTTTGTATTGAAGCCAATGTACCCAGAGGAGGACGGAAACTAGCTGTCCTCCGGCTACACCATGGTGCTACCCTACAGAGTGCCGTTGAGGCTACTGTAGATCTTCATTGCAAAACAGTGTGTTTTAATCAATTATTTGTTGACGTGAATATATTTTGTATAGTTTTATCTAAAAAGGATAACTTTTTTAATGTTTCACTATTTTTATTTTTATACAATTCACTGAAGAGGATGGTCGTCCCCTTCCTCCTCTGAGGAGCCTCCACTGCTCTACAGGCCACGGCCTACTCTTCTATCAATGCTCAGGGTGGGGACAGACAGCGCATCAGTATGGAGCACAGATCACAATGCAGGTATTATTTCATCATGGTAACTTTATTTCTTGCGAAAGGTAGGACGACATTTGCTGCAGCATAGCCTCTACAGCCCCACAGTGGAGGTGTCATAATACCCGTAAAACCTAGTGGTCAAACAGTGAAATGGTTCCAATATTTTTTCCACCATTCATTTTTCCACACATCTCCATCTGGCTTTTGGAGGTCACCTTAGTTTTTCATTGTAAAGATGCATTTTTTTTTAAATTGCAGCTGCAGAGTTTTAAAACTCTTGAATATCGTTGTTTTAAATCAGTGCGCACGCGAGCACTCTCTCACAGTCTCTCTCTCTCCATCAATTCCATTCAAATTGCATCCAAAATAGATAGGCCTAATCCTGTTCAAGATTGATATATCAGTGGAGGCTCCTCAGAGGAGGAAGGGGAGGACCATTTAATAAAAATTAAAATAGAGAAACATTAGAAAAGTTATCCTTTTTAGATAAAACTACACTAAATATATTCACGTCAACAAATAATTGATTAAAACACACTGTTTTGCAATGAAGGTCTACAGTAGCCTCAACGGCACTCTGTAGGGTAGCACCATGGTGTAGCCGGAGGACAGCTAGTTTCCGTCCTCCTCTGGGTACACTGACTTCAATACAAAATCTAGGATGTTCGTGGTTCTCACCCCCTTCCATAGACTTACACAGTAATTATGACAACTTCCAGAGGACGTCCTCAAACCTATCAGAGTTCTTGCAGTATGAATTGACATGTTGTCCATCCAATCAAAAGATCAGAGAATGAATCTAGGACTGAAAGCATAAGTTACAGCTAGCTAGCACTGCAGTGCATAAAATGTCATGAGTAGTTGACTCAAACGAGAAAGACAACAGTTGAAAAGTTATTGAAAATTTATTCTAAAATGAAGGAGAAGCAAGAAAGATAGAGAGAGAGAGCAAGCTATATATACTTTTTTTCTTTCACTTTCACTTACTTAGCTAGTGAATGCAGCTAGCTAGTTTAGCCTACTCAAACACCCAACGCAAACAGAGAGGGAATCTATGTTACCTAGCTGGCTATGGCTATCCAACACTGGAACTCTTCCAAGTCAAGGTAAGCTTTTGGTTTTATCAAATGTATTTCCACTGGGGCCCGCAGGTGTAACTGCTAAACTGCTTGCTAACTGTACACTGTACTGCATGTAGTGGATTTACTAATGCGATAGTTCTAGTAGCTATGTTGACTTGACGTTAGCTATGGTGACAATGATGTAGGCTGTGTGTAGGGGTTAGTGGTTGTGATATGATGGTTTGGCTTGGAAAGGTTTTTTCGCTTGGTCACAGACAGCTGATGTGTTGTGCACTGAAGTCCACAAGCGTCCTCCCTCATCTTCCTCCCTCATCTTAAACGGCACAGGCCACCACTGATATATACAGTGCATTTGGAAAGTAGTCAGACCGCTTGACTTTTTCCACATTTTGTTACGTTACAACCTTATTGGAAAATCGATTAATATATATATATATCTCATCAATCTACACACAATACCCCATTATGACAAAGCAAAAACAGGTTTTAGACATTTTTGCAAATGTATTAAAAATAAATAAATAAAATATGACATTTACATAAGTATTCAGACCCTTTACTCAGTACTTTGTTGAAGCACCTTTGGCAGCGATTCCAGCCTCAACTTTTCTTGGGTATGATGCTACAAGATTGGCACACCTGTATTTGGGGAGTTTCTTCCATTCTTCTCTGCAGATCCTTTCAAGCTCTGTCAGGTTGAATGGGGAGCATAGCTGCATAGCTATTTTCAGGTCTCTCCAGAGACGTTAAATCGGGTTCAAGTCCAGGCTCTGTGCTTAGGGTCGTTGTCCTGTTGGAAGGTGAACCTTCACCCCAGTCTGAGGTCCTGAGTGCTCTGGAGCAGGTTTTCATCAAGGATCTCTGTACTTTGCTCAGTTCATCTTTCCCTCGATCCTGACTAGACTCCAAATCCCTGCCGCTGAAAATCATCCCCACAGCATGATCACCGTAGGGATGGTGCTAGGTTTCCTCCAGACATGTCGCTTGGCATTCAGGCCAAAAAGTTCAACCTTGGTTTCATCAGACCAGAGAATCTTGTTTCTCATGGTCTGAGAGTCACTTAGGTGCCTTTTGGCAAACTCCAAGCAGGCTGTTATGTGCCTTTTACTGAGGAGTGGCTTCCGTCTGGCCACTCTACCATAAAGGCCTGATTAGTGGAGTGCTGCAGAGATGGTTGTCCTTCTGGAAGGTTCTCCCATCTCCCCAGAGGAACTCTGGAGCTCTGGCAGAGTGACCACCTTGTTCTTGGTCACCTCCCTGACCAAGGCCCTTCTCCCCCGATTGCTCAGTTTAGCCGGCGGCTAGCTCTAGGAAGAGTCTTGATGGTTCCAAACTTCTTCCATTTAAGAATGATGGAGGCCACTGTGTTCTTGGGAACCTTCAATACTGCAGACATTTTTTGGTACCCTTCCCCAGATCTGTGCCTCAACACAATCCTGTCTCGGAGCTCTACGGATTATTTATTCGACCTCATGGCTTGGTTTTTGCTCTGACATGCACTGTCAACTGTGAGACCTTATGTAGACAGGTGTGTCCCTTTCCAAATAATGTCCAATCAATGGAATATACCACAGGTGGACTCCAATCAAGTTGTAGAAACATCTCAAGGATGATGAATGGAAACAGGATGCACCTGAGCTCAATTTCGAGTCTCATAGCAAAGGGTCTGAATACTTATGTAAATAAGGTATTTTTGTTTTTAATTTGCAAATATTTCTAAAAACCTGTTTTCGCTTTGTCATTATGGGGTATTGTGTGTAGATTGATGAGGATTCTTTATTTATTTAATCCATTTTAGAATAAGGTTGTAACGTAACAAAATGTGGAAAAAGGGAAGGGGTCTGAATACTTTCCGAATGCACTGTATATTGAGATATTGGACTGTCTGCTCTTACAATGGGTATACATGTCTGCAAAGGTGGAAGGCAGGTGGGAGGAGGTAGGAACATTCTAGCTAATGAGAGGGCAGATACGCATGTGAACAACAGGCACAACTCCGATTTAAAACTGCCAGGATGCCACCTGCGTCCACTTATTTCAGTACATTCGTAACAACCTAAACATTATGAAACTTCTATTCGATCAAATAAACCTCAATTAGCAATTCATTTTTAGGTTGATCAAGTTTTACACTCTCTCATAGACCTCCATACAAAAATTCCCCACTTGTCTGTTTCATGCTTTATTCGCACTGACAGATTTTGGGGCGTCTATGAGAGGCGAGAGAGATTCAGTCCTCCCGCTTCACATTTTCTGCCTTTTATCAATTCGATTTGTTCACATCTCCTCCGCTCTCTCTCGCCTCCTTTTGAAAAGGGTCAAAGTTAAATGACAGTCAGCAAGGAGCGTGAACATGGATGAAAAAGCGCTTGCTTGAAACGACACTGTCCTTCTCCACTAGACAAATTACGTTTACAGGGATGGATCCCAAAATAAATGTGTAAAGTGCTCAAAACAAATTAAGTTTGTTGTGCAAGACATTTTATAGATAAAACAATAAGTAGCATGTTGTTTTTAAACGTGTGCATGTTTTTCTCCTCTGACAAAACAAAAGCTGATTCAAAGGGCGTGGCATATTTGAAAACTCTTCCGCGTTAGGATACAAATGAATATCCTTGATGAAAGGTGGCTATCGTGGAGAGGAGGACACTCTTCCATTTACCTACTAATGAATTTACACACTCCTCGACCTCAAACACTTATCGGTTTCCGGGTTACGGAAGAGAGGACAAAGGAGAGAGGACGGAGGATAAACTTTTGCCCAAACGAGAAAACCCCTTCCTCTCTGATTTATCTGAGGTGGATGTATGGTTCCCCATGAAGGACAATGTACTTACTGAAGTCCTGTTGGCTGTTCCATTCCCATGGCCTCCAAATGCAGGGTAATCTACCTTCTGGGCCAGACGTGATTCCTTCTGCAACCTGTAGGGGCAACATTATTCTGGGACATTAGAAATTCAGAGACTGGAGAAGGAACAGCATGCAAAATATCCCAAAACAACTGCATTATGGACTGAGGATTCGTCCCAATGGCAACCTATTCCCTATATAGTGCACTTCTTTTGACCAGAGCCTCAAATGTAGTGCACTATAGGAAGTAGGGTGCCATTTGGGATGCAGCCTAACAGTGCAGTGCTTCAATTTATCTTTCATAAAATGTTCTAAAAAGTGATCTAACATGCTCCAACAACAACACTTACCAGTAAAACAGTGGAGTCTAGCACATCTTAGTAGTCAAATTGAGTAATAGCATAATCATATATATTGTAGTGCATCTGTAAATAGAATGTTATTGTCTGATGTCTTTTATTTTATTTACCCCTTTTTCTCCCCAATTGGTAGTTACAGTCTTGTTCCATCGCTGCAACTCCCGTACGGACTCGGGAGAGGCGAAGGTCGAGAGCCATGCGTCCTCAGAAACACAACCCTGCCAAGCCACACTGCTTCTTGACACACTGCTCGTTTAACCTGGAAGCCAGCCGCACCAATGTGTCGGAGGAAACACTGTACAACTGGCGACCGTGTCAGCGTGCATGCGCCCGGCCCGCCACAGGAGTTGCTAGAGCGCGATGGGACAAGGACATCCCAGCCGGCCAAACCCTCCCCTAACGCCTCAAGCACTGCAGTGCCTTAGAGCGCTGCGCCACTCGGGAGGCCCTTATCTGATGTCTTACCTGACCCAGAAAACAGTAGCCAAGATCAAGGCCGTGGCGCCAACGATGACACACACAGAGATCATAACTGCAGAGGTGGACACAAACAGAGAAAAGGATAGAGTGAACACAAATTACACATAAAAGGAGGAGAAATTATGAAATTGTGTGTAACTGCAGATGAAATCAAATCACTTTCAATCCTTTATAAATAGTTTTGTATATTTGCATCATACTAAGGCGGTTTAGTAGAGCTGGCCTGGGTGCTCCATGCTGGTCTTACGTCATAAACGTGTCTCTATTTTCAACTCATAAAGCCACTTACTGACGAGGAGACTGTCCTTGGAGGGGTATGGGATGGCTATGAGGCCATCAGGTCCTCCCGCTCCAACCCTCCCCAGAGCCCCAGTGGCAGGCTGGGGGGTCTGGGTGGAGGGCTGGGTGGTGGTGGGCTGCCCCACAGAGGGTTGGACCTGGCCTCTCATTCTGAGAGCCTCCGTCTGAGTCCTAGCTCCCTTGGAACGGGTTTCTGGGAGAGAAAGAGAGAGATTGAAAGATTAAGAGAGAGAGAGAGATTGAAAGATTAAGAGCGAGAGAGTGAGAGAGTGAGAGAGCGAGAGAGCGAGCGAGAGCAAGAGAGAGCGAGAGAGAGAGAGAGCAAAAGAGAGTGAAAGAGAGAGACAGAGACATTCATATTATTGTGGTGTAGATAACGTTTTAGATATAGCGACACGCATCTATAGAAAAGTAACTGAAACATCAAAAAAATGCATAGAAATGCATACAGATGTCACGCCCTGACCTATAGAACTCTAGTTAGTTTGGTCAGGGTGTGTATATCATGTGTGTGTTTTCTATGGTGACATTCTATGTTTGCATTTCTATGTTTGGCCGGGTGTAATTCCCAATCAGAGGCAGCTGTCACTCGTTGTCTCTGATTGGGGATCATACTTAGGCAGCCAGTTTTCCTGCCTGTGTTGTGGGATCTTGTTTGTGTTCGGTGAGGTTGGGCTTGTTAGTGTATAGCCTTCCGACGCCATGTTTCGTTGCCTGTTGTTGTTTTGTATGTTCATTCAGTTCAATAAACATGTATGCATTTCACGCTGCGCCTTGGTCTGACCCGTTCATCAACGACCGTGACAACAGAATGTAAGGCTCACCTGATTGTTTTGATTGTTTGACCTCCGACACTTCCTGTTTGGCAATGACAGAGTGAAGGAAGTCAATTTCTTCATCTAGAGCAGAGAAGGAAGTCATTTTACCTGAGGAGAAAGACAGGGGAAAATATAACTGTGAGTCTGTGTGAACATAATACCTTCATTCAGGATATAAATGTTTTATTGTCACATACACTGGATAGGTGCAGTGAAATGTGTTGTTTTACAGGGTCAGCCATAGTAGTACAGCGCACCTGGAGCAAATTAGGGTTAAGTGCCTTGCTCAATGGCACATTGACAGATTTTTCACCTTGCTGGCTCAGGTATTCCAAGCAGCGACCTTTCGGTTACTGGCCCAACACTAACCACTAGAATACATATGTATTGTGCTTCTACATTTGTGAATTGGTAACCATGACTGTAAGTCGCTTTGGATAAAAGCGTCTGCTAAATGGCATATTATTATTATTATATAACTGAGAACAGAGTGGGTTTGTGAAAGAGCATGATTTAGAACAGGATATCCTGTGTGTCAGAAGATGTAAGCCTGTGTGTTGTTGTGTGACTGCAGGTGCATGAAGGAACCCACGAGAGAGTGAGAGCCAGTGAGTGTTTGTTTGTGTGTATGATGGACAGAGAGTGTGCCAGTGTGTGTTGTTTGTTTGGGACGCAGTGAAAAGGAGACAAAGCCAGGGTGTTGTTTAACAGCTCTGTTGGCCAGACAGCAGGCCACATTCCAGGACTGGGCCACAGCGCTCCCTGGTTACTTGGGTACGTAGTGTGTGTGTGGCCAGGGGATGGAGCACGGCAGGGGGGCTTGTGCGATCACCCCGCCCCCCTGATTCGGCCCTACTCCCTCTCACACACAAGGCCCTAAATCTCACTCAGCTGAGTGCTAATGGTGAAAATAAATGGCTAATCTCACCCACTCCATTGTGGTGCATTTCCATACAGGATTTACCCCAGTGTTTAACCCAAAAGGCTCAGACTTTTCTGTTTCCATCTACGCAGACCGGCACCCATGGCTGACTGGGCCATGGCTCCGGCAGACCTGCTCTCACTTGGGGCCAAAGCCAGGCCACTGGTACTTTTCAGCTGACATTTACATAACAATGGCTAACTGTGAACTTTAACACCATCTCACAAAGCAACTGTTTTGATTAAATCAAATCAAATTTTTGTCACATGCGCCGAATACAACAGGTGTAGACCTTACAGTGAAATGCTCACTTACAAGCCCTTAACCAACAATGCAGTTTTAAGAAAGAATACCAAAAAATCACACAAAATACAATATAAAATAATATGAAATAAAAGTAACAAATGATTAAAGAGCAGCAGTAAAAAATAACAATAGCGAGGCTATATGCAGGAGGTACCGGTACCGAGTCAATGTGCGGGGGCACCGGTTAGTCGAGGTAATTGAGGTAATATGTACATGTAGGTAGAGTTATTACAGTGACTATGCATAGATAATAAACAGAGAGTAGCAGCAGCGTAAAAGTAGTCAAATAGTTTGGGTAGCCATTTGATTAGATGTTCAGGAGTCTTATGGCTTGGGGGTAGAAGCTGTTTAGAAGCCTCTTGGACCCAGAGAGAAAAGTATATGACTAGGGTGGCTGGAGTCTTTGACAATTTTTAGGGCTTTCCTCTGACACCGCCTGGTATAGAGGTCCTGGATGGCAGGAAACTTGGCCCCAGTGATGTACTGGGCCGTACGCACTACCCTCTGTAGTGCCTTGCGGTCGGAGGCCGAGCAGTTGCCATACCAGGCAGTGATGCAACCAGTCAGAATGCTCTCGATGGTGCAGCTGTAGAACCTTTTGAGGATCTGAGGACCCATGCCAAATATTTTCAGTCTCCTTAGGGGGAATAGGTTTTGTCGTGCACTCTTCACGACTGTCTTGGTGTGGTTGGACCATGTTAGTTTGTTGGTGATGTGGACACCAACAAACTAGAATCTCTCAACCTGCTGTACTACAGCCCCGTCAATGAGATTGGGGGCATGCTCGGTCCTCTTCTTTTTCCTGTAGTCCACAATCATCTCCTTTGTCTTGATCACTTTGAGGGAGAGGTTGTTGTCCTGGCACCACACAGCCAGGTCTCTGACCTCCTCCCTATAGGCTGTCTCGTCGTTGTATGTGATCAGGCCTACCACTGTTGTGTCATCGGCAAACTTAATGATAGTGTTGGAGCCATGCCTGGCCATGCAGTCATGAGTGAACAGGGAGTACAGGAGGTGCTGGAGGAGTTGCTGATTCTGCTCTTCACAAGTCCACACTGTCAGCCCTAGCTATGGAAACATTAATTTCCCTAGTATAACATAAGGGTGTATACACAAGTGTAACACTGGTGTTACAGTTGAAAAGCAGCAGGTTCCTCCAAAAGACCAGGGTACACTGTTTACATGATGAGCTAAATAAGATTGAGATTTAATATTGAATTACTGTAGTGAGACATCATGAGCCATATCACCGCCTGAGCCACTTTGCTGAATATGCTTAGTGCTGTCTGACTGTGTTTGTATTAGCGTGAGCTCTGTCTTATTAATGATTAAGGCGTTGTCCTCTCCAGAAGGGTGGCCATCTGGCGGTGGTAATGTGCGTGATATGATGTGGCAGCACTTTCACTCTGTGCTTGGTTACTTTCTCACTCCCCTCTATCACTGGACATTTAGTGTGCTCCACAGCAGGTGTCAGTGGGGGCGGGTCATGCCATCTGGACTTTGTAGGTGGTGGAGGGCTCCAAGTGTGCCAGTTTACTCAGCAAGTGCACTATTTCTACCCTACTTCGTTAGCCAACTGCAAAGTTTGACGAAAAGGATAAAATAAGAAAGAAAATGAGAACTTTCCTGAGATATTGTGTTGGTATGAGTACATGAGTGAGAGGGTACATACAAGAATCAGTGAGCATGAACCACAGAAAAGGGAGCATAAGGGTATTTGTATGTTTTTTGTCTGAGTGAGAGTGTATAGTACATAGAGACAGCAAGAATGGGGAAATGGACGTCTCAGTAGAACCTCACACACTGACTAAGCATGCACCTCTCCCTGCGTCGGAGAGCAGGTTTTGGCACCAACTTGATAATTACCCCTAACCCCCCCGATAAGTTACTGCAAACAAACACTAAACAAGTAAACAGTGAATCAGACTCACACCCATCTGTGAGGTTCTCTTATTCCACTTACAGCCCATTTGTAATCTCCCATTCCCCACTCTGGCTACACCAGGACAACACAATCAGTTACTGATCATTTCTCATTACAACATAAAGACACACACTGTCATTTGTATTTCCAGTCAAAGGGGCTGCCCTGCTTTGTTTGTGAAAGGGTCTTTAAGGGAACACTGAGTGAAAGTATCTACATTATAGTCATTTAGCAGATGTTCTTATCCAGAGCAATTTACAGGAGCAATTGGGGTTAAGTGTCTTGCTCAAGGGCACATCAACAGATGTTTTACCTAGTCGCCTCAGGGATTTGAACCAACAACATTTTGGTTACTGACCCAACACTCTTAACCGCTAGGCTATCGACCGAATAGGTAAATTAAACTTACTGACACTTTTTCTAATTGTTTACCAGGTTGAATCAGAATAATATCTGGCCTAATAGTTGAATTCAGACTCACACATGACCAAACAGTATAGATTACCGGATGACTACATGGCTTCCAATTTTACAGTTGATCTCACTGACTTATATTTCTCAGGGGGGGTCATTCTTAGGGACTACTGCTGCCCTCTTGTGGCGATGTGAACAATGCACTGGTAAGTATTTTCAATAGGCCCTCCAATATGGTGCACTAGGTTATATGGGCAAGAACATGCTCTAGAATGTTAGTAGCTATGGCTTCCTCTTGACCACATATGGCAAAGCTTGCTGGCCCGAGTCTATATTCCGGTCAGAGGTACTTGGTCAACATCCATACTATCCCATCCTCAACACTGCAACAACACATTTCTCTCTCTCCATGTTTACACTTGCAGTAGCTACGCAAAACCATGGACATATGTGAAAAACACAGCATAACACTACTTTTCAAGTTATATATTCATCCCTCTAACCCAAACACCATACTGGGAATATAAAATGTTTAAAAAAGATCACAGACTTAACTATTTGTTTCTTTGAGTGCCCATTGACTACATTTCCTATCATGACTAACATAGTCAGACTGCCACAAGGAATCACCTTGTCATACTAACATGACATTCAATAACATGCCTGATTCCTAATAACTCGTCAACAGCTCTCATCAGGCTCTGTTAGGTTAGCCCTCTGTGCGTCATCCCTCCCCGCTCCCCATCTCTCCTCATCTCTAGGGTCTCCCTGTTCCCAATGTCCTAACTTATTATTAGCCTATAGGTCTATGGAGGGGTCAGCCTGACCACAGCTTTAGATGCTGTTGATGACCAAGGTGGAATTACCTACACTACCGTTCAAAAGTTTGGGGTCACTTAGAAATGTCCTTGTGTTCCATGAAAACATACATGAAATGAGTTTGAATAGGAAATATAGCAAAATGAATAGGAAATGTAGTCATTGACAAGGTTAGAAATAATGATTTTTAATTTGAAATAATAATTGTGTCCTTCAAACTTTGCTTTCGTTAAAGAATCCTCCATTTGCAGCAATTACAGCCTTGCAGACCTTTGGCATTCTAGTTGTCAATTTGTTGAGGTAATCTGAAGAGATTTCACCCCATGCTTCCTGAAGCACCTCCCACAAGTTGGATTGGCTTGATGGGCACTTCTTACGTACCATACGGTCAAGCTGCTCCCACAACAGCTCAATAGGGTTGAGATCCGGTGACTGTGCTGGCCACTCCATTATAGACAGAATACCAGCTGACTGCTTCTTCCCTAAATAGTTATTGCATAGTTTGGAGCTGTGCTTTGGGTCATTGTCCTGTTGTAGGAGGATATTGACTCCAATCAAGCACCGTCCACAGGGTATGGCATGGCGTTGCAAAATGGAGTGATAGCCTTCCTTCTTCAAGATCCCTTTTACCCTGTACAAATCTCCCACTTTACCACCACCAAAGCACCCCCAGACCATCACATTGCCTCCACCATGCTTGACAGATGGCATCAAGCACTCCTCCAGCATCTTTTCATTTGGTCTGCGTCTTACAAATGTTCTTCTTTGTGATCCGAACACCTCAAACTTCGATTTGTCTGTCCATAACACTTTTTTCCAATTTTCCTCTGTCCAGTGTCTGTGTTCTTTTGCCCATCTTAATCTTTTCTTTTTATTGGCCAGTCTGAGATATGGCTTTTTCTTTGCAACTCTGCCTAGAAGGTCAGCATCCCGGAGCCGCCTCTTCACTGTTGACGTTGAGACTGGTGTTTTGCGGGTCCTATTTAAAGAAGCTGCCAGTTGAGGACCTGTGAGGCACCTGTTTCTCAAACTAGACACTCTAATGTATTTGTCCTCTTGCTCAGTTGTGCACCGGGGCCTCCCACTCCTCTTTCTATTCTGGTTAGAGCCAGTTTGCGCTGTTCTGTGAAGGGAGTAGTACACAGCGTTGTACGAGATCTTCAGTTTCTTGGCAATTTCTTGCATGGAATAGCCTTCATTTCTCAGAACAAGAATAGACTGACGAGTTTCAGAAGAAAGTTCTTTGTTTCTGGCCATTTTGATCCTGTAATCGAACCCACAATTGCTGATGCTCCAGATACTCAATTAGTCTCAAGAAGGACAGTTTTATTGCTTCTTTAATCAGCACAACAGTTTTCAGCTGTGCTAACATAATTGCAAAAGGGTTTTCTAATGATCAATTAGCCTTTTAAAA
The DNA here is from genome assembly GCF_020615455.1 of Coregonus clupeaformis. NCBI lineage: Eukaryota > Metazoa > Chordata > Actinopteri > Salmoniformes > Salmonidae > Coregonus > Coregonus clupeaformis. The sequence continues at coordinate 20,406,929 of NC_059218.1, read as the reverse complement.
TGATAAACTTGGATTAGCAAACACAACGTGCCATTGGAACACAGGACTGATGGTTGCTGATAATGGGCCTCTGTATGCCTATGTAGATATTCCATAAAAAATCAGCCGTTTCCAGCTACAATAGCCATTTACAACATTAACAATGTCTACACTGTTTTTCTGATGAATTTGATGTTATTTTAATGGACAAAAAAATTGCTTTTCTTTCGAAAATAAGGAAATTTCTAAGTGACCCCAAACTTTGGAACGGTAGTGTAGATGGACGGGAAGTGACGCAGTCAATACACATACAGTCACACACACACACACACACACACACACACACACACACACACACACACACACACACACATATATATATACACATTCCCTGTTTCTGGGTACAGCTCTGCCATCAGTACATATTGTGTATATATATCCAGTTCTCCGGACTGTTTGTCAGCCTTATTACCAGACAAAGCCCAGGCTCCAAGGCAAGGAGTGTTTACCTATGGGAGTGTACGCCTTGATGTCAAACACAGGCTTGTCCTACACACACAAAGAGTACTGTTCACTAACTGTACTCACCTAGCTACTGGAAGTTACCTACCCTCTCATCTCTGCTCCTCAGGCCATCATGGCGCCCACTGTAAAACCAATGAATAACAGTACTACTCTTCCCTTTCTGAGAGTATACATATTGTACCTACCAACATACAAAGCATGGCACCTACACTCACATATCTGTGTATCAGTGTGTGTGTGTGTGTGCTTGTGAAAAAGAAAACAAGACGAAGTATGCTTATGTATGAGTGTGTGTTTGTGTAAATGTGTGTATTACATGTTGCTGTGGAGTGTGTTTGTGTAAATGTGTGTATTACATGTTGCTGTGGAGTGTGTTTGTGTAAATGTGTGTATTACATGTTGCTGTGGAGTGTGTTTGTGTAAATGTGTGTATTACATGTTGCTGTGGAGTGTGTTTGTGCAAATGTGTGTATTACATGTTGCTGTGGAGTGTGTTTGCTTCCTCTTTTCATCCTGCTGCTCTCTCATGCATAGTCTAAGACATCCGGGCTGCCAGATTGAATAATGTATCAGTTTCTACTTCTCTAGGTCCCAAGTAAGCCCATCTCTGGTCCCACTGTGTCTGGATGGGTTTATCTCTCCGTGTACAACACGCATGTCTATATCCGTACTGGAAAAAACATCCATAACCTGCCTCAATGGATATGTCCTATGGAAATAAGACATAAAATGATGCTAAAAATAAGAACAAATATGTTTAGCACGTAAAAGGTAAGGCTTTGATTTGGAGTAAATCTCCATTGAAGTACACCTAATCCTGTACATAGGCGCTGTTACGATGAGCTAGGTTGCCTACACCTACAGGGTCAGTCTGTTCGAGCCGGCCCTCACCCTCTCAGGATTATGTAAGAGGCTTAACCTAGCTCAGTGGTCTGTAGCACTCACAACACACCATACCTCAACACCACACCACCACAGCACCACAACACCACACCACAGCACCACACCACAGCACCACACCACAGCACCACACCAACACACAACAACCCGAAGGCCAACCTGGCCCTCACACTACATACACACAGAGAGAGAGAGAGAGTGTGACAGAGAGAGAGGGAGAGAGATGGAAGGGAGAGATAGGGGGACAGAGGGAGAGGGAGAGAGAGAGAGAGATGGAGGAGAGAGAGATACATGCAGTACTCTGGGTGATTAAAGGCGGTGGTCATGTGCGGGGGTTGCATGTGTCTGCCCAGCTAACAATTCTAGGGAGAGAGAACGTTTTTGTAATGTTACCCGCAATGTTCCTCTAATGTTTGAGTGTCCAGTTTACCGTTAGTTAGGGGACATTCTATCTATGTTAGCAGGAACCTTCTGAGAACCTTTTTTGCATGTTTTAGCATTAGAGTTAGGAGAACATTCCCTTCATGTCAAACAGAACATACCCAGAACGTGGTTACCATGTTCTCAGATTATACAATATTAATGTTCTAGACATGTTTCATTGGAACGTTGCAAGAACCCTTGTGTCCAATTTCACGATGGTTGGAAAAATATTCCATCAATGTCCCACCAAACATATACAGAACATGGTTGCCATGTTTTTAGAACATAAGGTATTAATGTTCTAGACAAGTTTCATGAGAACATTGCAAGAACATTCATGCATCCAGTTTTCTGTGGGAAAGGATAATATTCCATCAACGTCCCACTAAACATACACAGAATATGGTTGCCATGTTCTTAGAACATAAGACATTAATGTTATTGACACATTTCATGGGAATGTTGCAAGAACATTTCTGTGAATCAGTTGTCAGAACGTTGCTGATGGTCCCAAAGAAACGTTCTCCACAACGTTGCAGAGCCAATCAAGGCCCTGATCCCTGGTTAGGGATACTCAAACACACAGTTTTACAATTTACATATTTGACACACTTTGATGTGCATGATTACATTGTGTATGTTAATTTATACAGTAATTATTATTCAACAGTCCTCATCTGGGATTTGAACTCAAAACCTCTTGGTTCACGGTACGCCTATCTTCCTGCTACGGCACCATGTCTGTGTCATGTATCGGTTAATCTGACTATTGTCATCATTGATTTGATTGACTTCTTTCAGCAATTTAAGGGCTTTCAGTATAGTTCACTAATGTTGGTGGGGCATGTTAACCTGTTTTAATAATACTTCTGAATCACTATGATCAATAAAAGTTCCTACAGATTCCCATCTTTCAATGAGAAACTCATTTTAATTAGATAGGTGTTTTGTAATCTCTGCCAAATAATGACATTTACATATACTGCTAAGAATGTGAGAATAGGGTGATTCCCCTATCGAGTCTAGAACCCAGGCCGCCAGCACCAATGATGAACGCCCTAACCACTGTCCCAATAAGGAATATCTCTAGAGGATGTGCTTATTGGGCCCGTATAATTAGGCCCTGTCCAGAATAAACCCTAACCCCTCCTCCCTAGGCACTTATAGATCTGAAACAACTTGATAGTTGAAAGCTATAGGGTGAATGCACTTTGAAGTCAATCTCAGCTCTGTTAAAAGTACACTCAAAAATGTTTTTGTTTTGATCATAGTGATTCAGGAGTATCATTAAAACAGGTTAACATGTCCCACTATACAGAAGCTATACAGAAAAATTGCTGAAATAAGTAAATAAAACCAATGATGAGAATAGTCAGATTAACTCATATTTGACACAGACATGGAGGTGTAGCAGGAAGATCGGAGTACCGTGAACCAAGAGGTTGTGAGTTCAAATCATAGGTGAGGAACATGAATAATAATTGCTGTATAAATCAACATGCACAATGTAATCACCTATATCAAAGTGAGTCAAATATGTAAATTAAAAGCACTGTGTGTGTGAGTATCCCTAACCTTGCCAACAGACAAAGAGCTATGAATGTATCAGTGGTTCACCGATCAGGGCCTTGATTGGCTCGGCAACAGTGATTTTGGGGGGACCATCAGGCAACGTCCTGACAACTGATACACAGAAATATTCCTGCTATGTTCCCATCAAACATGTCTAGAACATCTTATGTTCTGAAAACATGGCAACCATGTTCTGTGTATGTTTGGTGGGATGTTGATGGAATATTCTCTTAACCCACAGAAAACTGGACACATGAATGTTTTTGCAACGTTCCCATGGAACATATCTAGAACATTAATATCTTATGTTCTGAGAACATGCCAACCATGCCAACCGTTCTGTGTAAGTTCTATTTGACATTAAGGGAATGGTCTCTTGGAACATTCCTACGAAAACATTAATGACCTAATGAGACTTAAGAGAACATTCTCTAAAGTTGTGGGAATGTTTGTTGTTAGCTGGGTGTGGACAGCGGGGGGGGACTATAGCACACATAGAGAGGGAGAGATAAGGCCAGATCGATGCAGAGTGAAAGAGAGAGGGATGGAGAGATCAAGGGAGAGAGAGGAATGAGAGATCGATAGGGAGAAAGGGGAGAGGAATGGATAGGAAGGGCAAAAGAGTAAAGGAAAGAGGAGCATTGAATGAGAGGAAGAAGCAGATTGAGAGAGAATGTGGTAAGCAAGGAGGGGGCTGAGAGAGCGAGGAAGGAGGAGGAGAAAGAGGAGGAGTGAGGGTTTCCTGTCTTTTTCTCTGCGGCCAGTGGTGTACACAGTCTGTGTCACTGTGTGGCTCACTATACCCACTCTTAAAGCAGTTACTCATGGCTGCAACGCGAACAAAGGCGCACACACACACACACACACACACTGCAGGGCTTCCGATTAAACAGCAGCATCTCTGCATTAGCTCATTAACCACTTAGTTTGACTGTGTTTGACCAAAGCCCCTTAGCCATGTCTGGATGCTTAGAGATCTGTCGCTTGACACAGGCTTGTGTCCCAAATGGCACCCTATTCCCTACATAGTGCACTACATAGGGCTGTGGTCAAAAGTAGTGCATTATGTAGGGAAAAGGGTGCCATTTGGGATGCAACCACAACCAGGGCAGGGAAGATGATTGATGTCCATTGCACATAGAAAAATACCCTGTGCAGAACTCTCCTTTTTAAACTTGAATCCCTATCTGTTGAAGTAGCTTCATCAAATACATTCAATAACATCTGTCATAAATGAACCAAATCACCTTGATTATAATGGAGATTGCGGGGCCATTTGTGTGTGCATAATGTGTGTGGACTGTGTAATGGCCAGACCTACATACCATAGTGATGGCGCCTCTTCCTTGCCACACACAATCCTTCCTCGTTCTCGTCCAATGGATTGAGACATGGACCGCAGTAGGATGTGCCAGGTTTGCAGAAGTGCCGCCCCGCGCGGGCACAGTCTATGTGGTCCGGACACTTATCCCCAGCTAAATGGAAAGAGAGAGGGCAGAAAAAGAGACATACGTTAGACGACACACTCTATTGCTCACATCCTCTGACAGCATATACTGAATCATGGTTTTCATGATTCGTATGGAGTGTGCGTGAGACATTATCCCCCAGGTGCCATGACAAAAGAGGCTGCTTGGAGATAACAAGACGACATGTAGACGCACCAGTCAGTGGCAGACTTACTTTTACTATGTACACTGATCAAAAAAATATAAACCAACATGTAAAGCGTTGGTCCCATGTTTCATGAGCTGAAATAAAAGATCCCAGATATTTTCCACATCCACAAAAAGCTTACTTCTTTCAAGTTTTGTGCACAAATTTGTTTACATTCCTGTTAGTGACCATTTCTCCTTTGCCAACATAATCCATCCACCTGACAGGTGTGGCATATCAAGAAGCTGATTAAACAGCATGATCATTACACTGGTGCATCTTGTGCTGGGGACAATAAAAGGCCACTCTAAAATGTGCAGTTTTGTCACACAACACAATGCCACAGATGTCTCAGGTTTTGAGAGAGCGTGCAATTGGCATGATTGCAGGAATGTCCACCAGAGCTGTTGTTCATTTCTTTACCATAAGCAGCCTCGTCCAACCTGCCTGAGAACCGCAGACCATGTGTATGGCGTCGTGTGGGCGAGTGGTTTGCTGATGTCAACGTCACAGAAGGCTGCTGATGGGAGAAGGACTCATAATAACGGCCAGAACGGAGCAAATGGAATGGCATCAAAAACCTGGAAACCATGTGTTTGATGTATTTTATACCATTCCACCTATTCCGCTCCAGCCAATACCACAAGCCAGTCCTCCCCAATTAAGGTGCCACCAACCTCCTGTGGTCAACGTTGTGAAAATAATGCCCCATGGTGGCGGTGGGGTTATGGTATGGGCAGGCATAAGCTATGGACATCGAACACAATTGCATTTTATTGATGGCAATTTGAATGCACAGAGATACCGTGACGAGATCCTGAGGTCCATTGTCGTGCCATTCATCTGCCGCCATCACCTCATGTTTCAGCATGATAATGAACTGCCCCATGTAGCAAGGATCTGTACACAATTCCTGGAAGCAGAAAATGTCCCAGTTCTTCCATGGCCTGCATACTCACCAGACATGTCACCCATTGAGCATGTTTGGGATGCTCTGGATCGACGTGTACGACAGCGTGTTCCAGTTCCCACCAATATCTAGAAGCTTCGCACAGCCATTGATGAGGAGTGGGACAACATTCCACAGACCACAATCAACAGCCTTATCAACTATGCGAAGGAGATGTGTCACGCTGCATGAGGCAAATGGTGGTCACACCAGATACTGTCTGGTTTTCTGATCCACGCCCCTACTTTTTTAAAAAGGTATCTGTGACCAACAGATGCATATCTATATTCCCAGTCATGTGAAATCCATAGTTTAGGGCCTGATGAATTTATTTCAATTGACTGATTTCCTTATATGAACTGTAACTTGTTGCATGTTGCGTTTATATTTTTGGTCAGTATACAATTTACAGGGATTTCTAATAGCAAAAAACTACTTACTGAGCGTGCTGTTGTTTCCATTGCCTCTGCACATTGAAAAAGCAGTCTTTCAAACCAGCATTGTCATCTATCAAAATCAATGTAGGAATATACAACTGCACCTTCAAGGCCTAGATCGTGAAGTTCTGCTGACGTCAGAATTATACAGTATGACAGGTTGAATGACAGCCTGAGTGATTGAGTGATTCTCCAATCTGTGACAGACACACACACACACAAAACACACACACACACACACACACACACACACACACACACACACACACACACTGAGAAAGTGGGTCACCAGGTGTGTTTTGTTGCCGAGGCACACTAGGCTCTTTGCAGGAGGAATAATAATGGACTTAGCAGCCTATCAGGGCTTAAAGAGGCAGAGTGGTACAGTAAGCATGGGCAGGTAGGAGGGCATAGTACAGAAGGAGGGTATTCATAGAAACTCATGCCCCCTAGGCTGCTGCAGAGCTACAGCATTTGTTGCTATAACGACCTCCATGGCAACCGGAGGCTGTAGCAGAACTACACGGTGGATGGATTATCTTGGTAAAGGAGAAATGCTCACTAATAGGGATGTAAAAAAAAAATTGCACAGAATTTGAGAGAAATAAGCTTTTTGTGTGTATGTAACAGTTCTGGGATCTTTTATTCAAGCTCGTGAAACATGGGAACCAACACTTTACATGTAGCGTTTATATTTTTGTTCAGTTTAAGACAGACATAAACAGACTCTGTCAGGAACTGATGTGGATTTGGTGTGAGAGTCAGGCGCAGGACACAGAGGCTTAGTCCAACAGACTTTACTAGTCATCAAGTGATCAAATACAAAACACGGGCCTCGAAACAAACAGAGGCGAGCGATTACGCAAACAAAATAAACAGAGCAGAAACACGCAGCTCCTACCGACAGGCGGACAATAACACACAACACAAGACTAACCAAACGAGAAACTTATAGGAGACATAATCAACCAAACAGGAAACAGGTGTACACAATCAGACAAAACCAAACAGACATCGAAAACATCAAACGGTGATAGCTAGTACTCCGGGGACGACGACCGCCGAAACCTGCCCGAACAAGGAGGAGGAGCAGCCTCGGCCGAAACCGTGACAGTCTCTCTCTCTCTCTCTCTCTCTCCCTCTCTCTCTCTCTCTCTCTCTCTCTCTCTCTCTCTCTCTCTCTCTCTCTCTCTCTCTCTCTCTCTCTCTCTCTCTCTCTCTCTCTCTCATTGATCCTGTTGCCTGTATGGGATGTGTGTCTGAGTGATGCAAGTGTCATCTGAAAGGTTGGATGTGTATGTTTGAGAGTATGATCATGCTTGTGTATGCATGTTAGTATGTGTGCATGTGCCTGTGTCACAAGACCAATTCAGAACATAGGGCTAGGTACTCGTGATAAACCAAGGTGATACCATTTGGTATCATACAAAAAAGGACCACACACAGAATGACAATAGACAATCACACACATTTCCTCACCCTCTTCTGGTATTCTGGCATTGTCTCAAAATTATAAAGTCTCTGAAATGTATTCTTTATTGTTTCGATAATGAAAGGTAACCTAGCAATGTTGTCTCCCCTGCTCTCACCGATCCTGCCAAATTACTCAGTATCACAATAGCCTTTGGATGCACATGTGCAAGCCTCCTCCATCCCTCCATCCTGGATTAAATTAATATTATCCTCCTCCCTCCCTCTCTTTGTCATCTCTCGTATTTTGGCCTGGCATGTGCCACTCTCCCTAATGTTCCTCTCCTCTGATCCTTCCACATCTCATCTATCAAACTCCCTATTGTAGAAGATCATGTCTAGGTGGTGTGTATGTGAGATGATGTCTGTATGTGATAGAATTTGAGTGTATGTAAATTCCCTCATGGGAAAAAGAGAGAGAAAGATAAATATATTCTGTATATCTGCTCATATGATCGTATTAGTCTGGATTTGTATATGATGGTGTGTGTGTGTGTGCACGTGCGGGTGAGAGAGTCTGAGTATGTGTTTATGTCAGTGTGTATGTGTGTATAAATCGGATTATTAAGTGTGTGTGTATGAAAGAATTGGTGTCTTCTCTCAAGGAGTGCCCTACTGAGCCGCCCACCTCCAGCCTGTCTGTCAGCCCTTCTCAGTGTCCTGTCCTGAAGGCTACAGCTCGCCAGTTGTCCTGCCCACTGCAGGAAGCCAGTCTGTCACAGTGGAGCCACCTACATGTTGATCCTCATAACTCAATACACTGCAGGAGGCCACGTATCCTGCCCTTTGAAGTATTTTAATCCCTCCTTCCCTCCATTTATCTCTATTTGTCCACCTCTCCATCCATGGTTCCTTTCATCAAACTGTGGCAGATAATTTGTCTTCTCAGACTCTTTGATCAAACAAATCTATAGATCAAGGAAGAGCAGAGCACCAAGATGACCCAGATAAGGTGTCACACAATGGCACCTGGATCAGTGTAACACAATAGGACCCGGATCATGGCACAACAATGCAGTGCGTCTTTAGACAAGGAACTATTTCCTTGATCAAATGACACACCCATTACTCTCTACTGCTCCATGTCTCCTCTTTCTGTCTGGCTTGGTTTAGGTCATTATGGTTAGCAAATCATAGTTTTACTTAGAATAGATATGGTACCAAATAAATATACAGTGAGCTCCAAAAGTATTGGGACACAGAATTATAATTTTTTTGTCTCTACTCCAGAACTTTGAAATGATACAATGACTATGAAGATAACGTGCAGACTGTCAGCTTTAATTTGAGGGTATTTGTGTGTCTGTAACTTTCTCACTCATCATTATTCACGATTCATTCAGGAATTCATCCATAATCATGGTAGCATCCATATTAATGTAGAAGTGTTTAGAAACATTTTCTATTATTATTTACAATAAAAGTGACTCCAAAATGACACAATACATTATTTACCATTGATTTCTATTGGGCACAAAATAATCTGAAAAGCAACCAAAACAAACAGCAAATGCATCCAAGTTTTTAGAGCTTGATGTAATCATTGTGTGCTAGGAATATAGGACCAAATACTAAACTTTTCACTACTTTAAGACACATATAAATGAATTTGTCCTAATACTAAAATGGGGGGGCTATGTACAAAAAGTGCTGTAATTTCTAAACGGTTCACCCGATATGGATGAAAATACCCCTCAAATTAAAGCTGACAGTCTGCACTTTAACTTCATAGTCATTGTATCATTTCAAATCCAAAGTGCTGGAGTACAGAGCCAAAACAACAAAACATGTGTCACTGTCCCAATACTTTGGAGCTCACTGTATCTAAATGCATTGTTCGAATCATATGATCTGTTCTGTCTCTGTACGTTCTGTGGCATAAGCATAGTTAGCCTATACTGCTGCATGTGGTTTTCCCATAATGTGGGAAGTTAATGTTGCACAGACAATTGCAGCCCCAGGGACTGTGATCTTTACGCTTAACACATATACACACACACAGGCATGCACAAGGGCACAAGGGCACGCAGGCATGCACAAGGGCACAAAGGCACGCAGGCATGCACAAGGGCACAAGGGCACGCAGGCATGCACAAGCATATACACGTGCACACACCCCACACACAGTCACGCCTCCAAGTGCATCTTCCCCAGCTGTGAATTATTCACTGTAATGGAGATAGTGAATTAAGAGATAAGTGCATGATCAGCCCAAGGTACTGCAGCATAAAGCAAATAAAGGAGAATAGTATGAATCATCACCCCTAAGGCACTTAATTGAACCTGCGACAGAAGAGGTAGTTGGAAAGAAAGAATGGTGAGAGAGAGAGAGGCTTTAAACAGCGCTCCAACCAAAATATTGCTACAGCATCAATATCAAAAGATGCTCATCATCACTATTAGACATCGCCCTACACACTTTCCCTTTTTAGTCCTCATTTTGTTGATGGCCACAAACACAATGTGATTACAGAAGGAGGGAATGTCAAGAAACAATAGGAGGTCACGTCACCTCACCATGCCTCCCACACCACTCACTCATGAAGATGCAAAATAAAAAAATGTGTTTCCCCTTAAACCACTCGAGTGTTGCTTTAGCAGTATTCTTAGGTCATGGTGTTCTCGGGGTGATGAGAAGTGTTGGGTTTGTGCCAGACAGCGTTTTCCTTGATGGCCAAAAAGCTCAATTTTAGTCTCATCTGACCAGAGTACCATATGTACTCTTTTAGTCTCCCACATGCCTTTTGGCGAACACCAAACGTATTTGCTTATTTTTTTCTTTAAGCAATGGCTTTTTTCTGGCCACTCTTCCATAAAGCCCAGCTCTGTGGAGTGTACGGCTTAAAGTGGTCCTATGGACAGATACTATGACTGTGATATGTTGTTGTCTCACCTAGCTACCGTAAAATGAACGCACTAACTGTAATTCGCTCTGGATTGGTGCCATTTCCCAGCTTTTCTCATGACTTCTGATCATGCCTCATTAAGTCAATAAAAAGTAAACACTGCCACGTCAGTGCCTTTTCCCATCTGTGGTACAATAGAATGCCATGGCACTGTTTGCTTCTCTGCCCTTCTTGGAACTGTTTATGATTGCACAGCCTGGCAGGCAGCAGATGGCTTGAATAGCCATTTTTCATGTCTTACATTGACTTTCTGGCGTTACATACAGTGCCTTGTAAAAGTATTCATCCCCCTTGGTGTTTGTTGCATTACAACCTGTAATTTCATGTCATGGACACACAAAATAGTCCAAATTGGTGAAGTGAAATGAAAAAAATAACTTGTTTCTAAAACATAAACATCGGAAAAGTGGTGCATGCATATGTATTCACCCCCTTTGCTATGAAGCCCCTAAATAAGATCTGGTGCAACCAATTACCTTCAGAAGTCACATAATTAGTTAAGTAAAGTCCACCTTTGTGCAATCTAAGTGTCACATGATCTGTCACATGATCTCAGTATATATACACCTGTTCTGAAAGGCTCTGAGTCTGCAACACCACTAAGCAAGGGGCACCACCAAGCAAGCGGCACCATGAAGACCAAGGAGCTCTCCAAACAGGTCAGGGACAAAGTTGTGGAGAAGTACAGATCAGGGTTGGGTTATAAAAAAATATCTGAAACTTTGAACATCCCACGGAGCACCATTAAATCCATTATAAAAAAATGGAAAGAATATGGCACCACAACAAACCTGCCAAGAGAGGGCCGCCCAACAAAACTCACGGACCAGGCAAGGAGGGCATTAATCAGAGGCAACAAAGATACCAAAGATAACCCTGAAGGAGCTGTAAAGCTCCACAGCGGAGATTGGAGTATCTGTCCATAGGACCACTTTAAGCCGTACACTCCACAGAGCTGGGCTTTATGGAAGAGTGGCCAGAAAAAAGCCATTGCTTAATAAGCAAACACGTTTGGTGTTCACCAAAAGGCATGTGGGAGACTCCCCAAACATATGGAAGAAGGTACTCTGGTCAGATGAGACTAAAATTGAGCTTTTTGGCAATCAAGGAAAACGCTATGTCTGGCGTAAACCCAACACCTCTCATCACCCTGAGAACACCATCCCCAGAGTGAAGCATGGTGGTGGCAGCATCATGCTGTGGGGATGTTTTTCATCGGCAGGGACTGGGAAACTGGTCAGAATTGAAGGAATGATGGATGGCGCTAAATACAGGGAAATTCTTGAGGGAAACCTGTTTCAGTCTTCCAGAGATTTGAGACTGGGACGGAGGTTCACCTTCCAACAGGACAATGACCCTAAGCATACTGCACTCGAGTTGTTTAAAGGGAAACATTTAAATGTCTTGGAATGGCCTAGTCAAAGCCCAGACCTCAATCCAATTGAGAATCTGTGGTATGACTTAAAGATTGCTGTACACCAGCAGAACCCATCCAACTTGAAGGAGCTGGGGCAGTTTTGCCTTGAAGAATGGGCAAAAATCCCAGTGGCTAGATGTGCCAAGCTTATAGAGACATACCCCAAGAGACTTGCAGCTGTAATTGCTGCAAAAGGTGGCTCTACAAAGTATTGACTTGGGGGGGTGAATAGTTATGCACACTCAAGTTTTCCGTTTTGTTGTCTTATTACTTGTTTGTTTCACAATAACAAATATTTTGCATCTTCAAAGTGGTAGGCATGTTGTGTAAATCAAATGATACAAACCCCCAAAAAATCAATTTTAATTCCAGGTTGTAAGGCAACAAAATAGGAAAAATGCCAAGGGGGGTGAATACTTTCGCAAGCCACTGTAGTTAGAGCTGGCCGTCTACACTCATCATATTAATGGAAGCCTGGACAATGTATCGTGGGATGGGTACCAAATGGCACCAGGGCCCACAGGGTTAAAAGTATAGTGCACTATAAAGGAAGTAGCGTGCAATTTGGATTGAAACCATGGTTAACTTTTTTTGTTTTTGTTTTTTTTGAGTGGAAAAAAGTCCCTATCAGACCAAGCTGTTCCTATTCTCAGGATACAGGTTCAGTCTGGTGATTCAACCATGACCCTGATACAGGTGAACAAATACCTTATCAGCGTTCAACACCATTGTGCCCTCCAAGCTCATCACTAAGCTAAAGACCCTGGGATTAAACACCTCCCTCTGCTACTGGACCCTGGACTTCGTGACAGGCCGACTCCACGTGGTGAGGGTAGTCAACAACACATCTGCCACGCTGACCCTCAACACTGGGGCCCCTCAGAGGTGAGTGCTTAGTCCCCTCCTGTACTCCCTGTTCACCCACCACTGTGTGGCCGTGCATGACTCCAACACCATCATTAAGTTTGCAGACGACACGACGGTGGTAGGCCTGATCACCGACGTCGATTAGACAGCCTATAGGGAGGAGGTCAGAGACCTGGCAATGCGGTGCCAGAACAACAAGCTCTAACTCAACTTCAGCAAGACAAAGGAGCTGATTGTGGACTACAGGAAATGGAGGGGCTGTTGTTGAGCAGGTCGGGAGCTTCAAGTTCCTCTGTGTCCACATCACTAAGGAACTATCATGGTCCACACACATCAACACAGTTCTGAAGAAGGCATGACAACGCCTCTTCTCCCTCATGAGGTTGAAAAGATTGGGCATGGGCCCTCAGATCCTCAAAACGTTCTACAGCTGCACCATTGAGAGCATCTTGACTGGCTGCATCACCGCTTGGTACGGCAACTGCTTGGCATCTGACCACAAGGCACTACAGAGGGTAGAGCGTACGGTATAGAGGTCCTGCCATCCAGGACCTCTATACCAGGCGGTGTCAAAGACTCCAGCCACCCATACACTGTTCTCTCTGCTACCACACGGCAAGCGGTACCGATGCACCAAATCTGGAACCAACAGGACCCTGAACAGCTTCTACCCCGAAGCTATAAGACTGCTAAATAGGTAGTTAAATAGTTAACCAATAGCTGCCCGGACTATCTACATTACCCCTTATCTATTTAAAAATGTTTACCCCCAATTTCGATCTTGTCTCATCGCTGCAACTGCCCAATGGGCTTGGGAGGCGAAGGTCGAGTCATGCGTCCTCCTAAAGACGACCTGCCAAACCGCACTTCTTAACACCCGCCCGCTTAACCCAGAAGCACCAATGTGTGGCAGGAAACACTGTTTAACTGACGACCGCTAGAGCGCGATGAGCCAAGTAAAGTCCCACCAGTCAAACCCTCCCCTAACCCAGATGATGCTGGGCCAATTGTGCGCCGCCCTATGGGACTCCCGATCACGGCCAGTTGTGATACAGCCAGGGATCAAACCCGGGTCTGTAGTGACGCCTCTAGCACTGTGATGCATTGCCTTAGACCGCTGTACCACTCAGGAGGCCCTGCACTAACTATTTTGACTCATCACATATGATGCTGTTACTGTTTATTATCTATCCCATTGCCTAGTCACTTTATTCCTACCTATATGTAAATATCTACCTCAATTACCTTGTACCACTGCACATCGACTCGATACTGGTACTCCGTGTATATAGCCAAGTTATTGTTACTCATTGTGTATTTATTCCTGGTGTTATTATTTTTATATTTATTCCTTGTGTTATTATTTTTCTACTATTTCATTTTTTTCTCTCTCTGCATTGTTGGGAAGCGCCTGTAAGCATTTCACTGTTAGTCTGTACATGTTGTTTACGAAGCATGTGACAGATACAATTTGATTTGATTTATCTTCAGTGAAAAAAGCCTGACAAGAGACTCTGTCGCAATAGCACTTTCTTGTTAAGTACTTCAAAACTGTCAGAGGCATAGATAGCCCTTGAGGCTCACACATCACTTTTACAGTGTAAGCAGATGCACTCACAGTCACACACAACCTCACAACTACACTGAACAAAAATATAAATGCAACATGCAACAATTTCAAAGATTTTACTGAGTTACAGTTCATTAGACTGTAAACTCTCCTTCCAGACTCACATTAAGAATCTCCAATCCAAAGTTAAATCTAGAATTGGCTTCCTATTTAGCAACAAAGCCTCCTTCACTCATGCTGCCAAACATGCCCTCGTAAAACTGACTATCCTACCGATCCTTGACTTCGGCGATGTCATTTACAAAATAGCCTCCAACACTAGCAAATTGGATGTAGTCTATCACAGTGCCATCCGTTTTGTAACCAAAGACCCATATACTACCCACCACTGTGACCTGTACGCTCTTGTTGGCTGGTCCTCACTACATATTCGTCACCAAACCCACTGGCTCCAGGCCAACTATAAATCACTGCTAGGCAAATCCCCGCCTTATCTTAGTTTATTGGTCACCATAGCAACATCCACCCGTAGTATGCACTCCAGCAGGTATATCTCACTGGTCATCCCCAAAGCCAACACCTCCTTTGGCCGCCATTCCTTCCAGTTCTCTACTGCCAATGACTGGAACGAATTGCAAAAATCTCTGAAGCTGGAGACTCTTATCTCCCTCACTAACTTTAAGCATCAGTTGTCTGTCACGCCCTGACTCAGGGGACGTTTATTTGTTGAGTCAGGGTGTGTATGTTCCGTGTGAGGTATGTTGTTTGTCTACCTTGGACTTCATGTTTCGTTTCATTTGTTGTTTTGTCGGTTGTTTATTCATATAAATAAACATGTATGCATATCACGCTCCGTCCCGTCTATAAACGATTGTGACAGAAGATCCCACCAAACGAGGACCAAGCAGCATGCCCAGGAAGAGCAAATAGCCATTTCACAGGTGGGTAAATTGTGGTCATGGGAAGAGATATTCGCGGGGAAAGGGCCATGGGCGAAGGTAAATACCTAGGCAGGAAAGGAACGACGGCAACACGGAAGCCGGCCGAGGAGGAGGCCCGAGAAGCAGCCCCAAGAAAAAAAATTTGGGGGGCTAAAGGGGTGGTCGGGGAGCGATAGAGAAGAGCCCCGACCACTGCACCCGGTTGGGTTTCGGATTGGGTCCCTATGACCTTGGGAAGAGGAGTGGGAACAGTATTACACTGAGGAGTCGGAGGATGACGACGACGACGAGTATCTGTTCCCTAACTCGTGGGGGCTCCCGGAGGAGTCCTCACGGGAAGAGGAATGCCGACGACGGAGACCCGAGAGGCAACCCCAAGGACATTTTTTGGGGGGCACACGGTGTGGACGACGAGGCAGCAGGAGGCAGCGACAGGGCGGATCTGCAGGTTAGGAGAGGAGGCCACCATGTTACGGGGGCTATTGGTTCAGAGGGAGCAGGAGTTATTCGGTCAGAGGGAGGAGCTACAGGAGGCTAAAAGGGAGAAGGAAGGTGTAGAGGCACGGCGAGAGGAGCTGATTAGGCAGCAGAAGGAGCGGGGGTTAATAAAGGAACCCAGTCCCGCTCCTCGCACCAAGCAAGTGGTGCGTGTCGCCAGTCCGGTCCGGCCCGTTCCTGCTACCCGCACTAAGCCAGTGGTGCGTGTTCCCAGTACGGCCCGACCCGTTCCTGCTTCCCGCACTAACACAGTGGTGCATGTTCCCAGTACGGTCCGGCCCGTTCCTGCTCCTTGCATCAAGCCAGTGGTGCGCGTCGCCAGCCCGGTCCAGCCTGTTCCTGCCCCTCGCACCAAGCCAGTGGTGCGCGTCGCCAGCCCGGTCCGGCCTGTTCCTGCCCCTCGCACCAAACCAGTGGTGCGCGTCGCCAGCCCGGTCCGGCCTGTTCCTGCCCCTCGCACCAAGCCAGTGGTGCGGCGTCGCCAGCCCGGTCCGGCCTGTTCCTGTCCCTTGCACCAAGCCAGTGGTGCGGCGTCGCAAGCCCGGTCCGGCCTGTTCCTGTCCCTCGCACCAAGCCAGTGGTGCGCGTCGCCAGCCCGGTCCGGCCTGTTCCTGTCCCTCGCACCAAGCCAGTGATTCGCGTCGCCAGCCCGGCCCGGCCTGTTCCTGCCCCTCGCACCAAGCCAGTGGTGCGCGTCGCCAGTCCCGGTCCGGCCTGTTCCTGTCCCTCGCAGCAAGCCAGTGGTGCGGCGTCGCCATCCCGGTCCGGCCTGTTCCTGCCCCTCGCACCAAACCAGTGGTGCGCGTCGCCAGCCCGGCCCGGCCTGTTCCTGCCCCTTGCACCAAGCCAGTGGTGCGCGTCGCCAGCCCGGTCCGGCCTGTTCCTGTGCCTCGCACCAAGCCAGTGGTGCGCGTCGCCAGCCCGGTCCGGCCTATTCCTGCCCCTCGCACCAAGCCAGTGGTGCGCGTCGCCAGCCCGGTACGGTCTGTTCCTGTCCCTCGCACCAAGTCAGTGGTGCGTGTGTCCAGTCCGGCACGGCCCGTGCCTGTCCCAATATATATATACAGTGGGGAGAACAAGTATTTGATACACTGCCGATTTTGCAGGTTTTCCTACTTACAAAGCATGTAGAGGTCTGTAATTTTTATCATAGGTACACTTCAACTGTGAGAGACGGAATCTAAAACAAAAATCCAGAAAATCACATTGTATGATTTTTAAGTAATTAATTAGCATTTTATTGCTTGACATAAGTATTTGATCACCTACCAACCAGTAAGAATTCCGTCTCTCACAGACCAGTATAATATTAATACTTATATTTTGGAGAAATTATTTGCCTTCTGTCGTCTGGTGGTCAAAGTAAGACTATCAAAACAGTCTGGATAACCTCTCTCTCTCTCTCTCTCTCTCTCTCTCTCTCTCTCTCTCTCTCTCTCTCTCTCTCTCTCTCTCTCTCTCTCTCTCTCTCTCTCTGACTTGGTGCGGGGAGCAGGAACGGGCCGAGCCGGGCTGACGAAGCGCACCACTGACTTGGTGCGGGGAGCAGGAACGGGCCGAGCCGGGCTGACGAAGCGCAGTGCGGGGAGCAGGAACGGGCCGAGCCGGGCTGACGAAGCGCACCACTGACTTGGTGCGGGGAGCAGGAACGGGCCGAGCCGGGCTGACGAAGCGCACCACTGACTAGGTGCGGGGAGCAGGAACGGGCCGAGCCGGGCTGACGAAGCGCACCACTGACTTGGTGCGGGGAGCAGGAACGGGCCGAGCCGGGCTGACGGGCGCACCACTGACTTGGTGCGGGGAGCAGGAACAGACCCGGACCGTACTGGGGACACACACCACTGGTCCTACACCGGGATCTGGAACGGGCCGGACCGGACTGGTAACACACCCCAGTACCTCTCGCCGTGCCTCTACACCTTCCATCCCCTTTTCGACCAGTGGCCCCCGTAACCTGGCGGCCTCCTCTGCCAACCCGCTGGACCGCTCTATCGCGGCCTCCTGCTGCCCCGACGTCGTGAGCCCCCCAAAAAAATTTTTCTGGGGGTCTCTCCTCCCCGTGGGCCAGGCCTCTATAGTTCTCGCCCAACTCTCGCTCTTCTGCCTCCAACTCCCGCTATTCAGCTCCTCAATTGGCTTGACCCAGTCGAAGCTCTTCCTCCATTGTTCCCAAGTCCACTCTCTCTGCTCTTCACTCGGCTTGACCCAGTCGAGGCTGCCACGGAGATCTGCTAGGGATTTCCCTGGCGATGGCTCCTCGACTCGCTGCTTGGTCCAGTTGTGGTGGGATTTTCTGTCACGATCGTCGAACAGAGATGAGGACCAAGGCGCAGCGTTGCAGGCAAACATACTCTTTATTAGAGACACGATCAAAAAACAACAAAACGAAAACGTGACAGTACACGGTCTAACACAACCGACTAGAAACAAAATCCCACAAACACGAATGAAAAACAGACTGTATAAATATGGCTCCCAATCAGAGACAGCCAGCAACACCTGACACTCGTTGCCTCTGATTGGGAGCCACTCTGGCCAACATAGAAATAGCACCCATAGAACCAAAACACATTGATCTACACACCCTGGCTCAACATAACAGCGTCCCCAGAGCCAGGGCGTGACAGCAACCAAGTATTAAAACTCACAATTTAATTTATGATTATGTTAGATTGTCCAATTACTTTTGAGCCCCTAAAATTGGGGGGCTATATATAAAAATGGTTGTAATTCTTACACGATTCATAAAATAATTTTGACAAAACCCTTAAATTAAAGATGAGTCTACAATTAAAGGACATCTTGATTGTTTCCTTTCAAATCCATTGTGGTGGCCTACAGAGCGAAAATGATGCAAATTGTGTCACTGTCCAAATACTTATGGACCTGACTGTAAATACTGAACAAAAATATTAACCCAACATGCAACAATTTCAAAGATTTTACTAAGTTACAGTTCATAGAAGGATATCAGTCAACTGAAATAAATTCATTAGGCCCTAATCTATGGATTTCACATGACTGGGCAGGGGTGCAGCCATGGGTAGGCCTGGGAGGGCTCCACCCACTGGGGAGCCAGGCCCAGCCAATCAGAATGAGTTTTTCCCCACAAAAGGGCTTTATTACAGACAGAAATACAGTATCTGGTGTGACCACCATTTGCCTCATGCAGCGCGACACATCTCCTTTGCATAGTTGGTCAGGCTGTTGATTGTGTCATGTGGAATGTTGTCCCACTGCTCTTCAATGGCTGTGCAAAGTTGCTTGATATTGGCGGGACCTGGAACACGCTGTCGTAAACGTCGATCATCCTGTGGTTGGCAGTTGCAGTAAGAAAATAACAAATATATGTTGTTGTTTCTTTACTTTTTTTTTGCTGCCTCTTGGGCCCCCCACGGGCCTGGGTCCAGGGGCTTCAGCCCCGTTAAGCCCCTGCATTAAGCTGGCCCTGCACAATCCATGTCTCAATTGTCTCGAGGCTTAAAAATCCTTCTTTAACCTGTCTCTTCCCCATCATCTACATTGTTTGAAGTGGATTTAACGGGTGACACCAATAAGGAATCATAGGTTTCACCTGGATTCACGTGGTCAGTCTAGGTCGTGGAAAAAGCAGGTGTTCCTAATGTTTTGTACACTCATTTTACATTTAAGTCATTTAGCAGACGCTCTTATCCAGAGCGACTTACAGTTGGAATTTTTACATGTTGGAGTAGAGCGTGTCAAGTGGAACAGCATGTGTGAATGAGATTTAAAGAGGGAATGTATGCTGCTGCTAATGTATGCCACTGCTAACTGGTCTACGCAGTTAGCAGTGGCAGTTCTTGCCTGGTTTAGATCTTATCTGTCGGAAAGGTATCACTTTGTTTCTGTGGATGTTTTTTTCCACAATTCGAAGGTAATTTCCGGTGTTCCTCAAGGTTCCGTTTTAGGACCTCTACTGTGCCAACCCTTGCTGTCTCTGCCTGCCTGGCTATCCACTCGTCACTGGGATTCTCTGCCTCTGACCCTATGACGGGGTCTGAGTCACTGGCTTGTAAAAACAATGGACAAAGTAATCGATGACGTAACTCCATTGTTTCCTATGTGAAGTCTCCGTGGCGCATTTGAAGATCGGGAAGTGTCATTTTAGCGTATCACCATCTTGCTTCTTGGAGGAGTTTTTGGAAACATTGCATGTGCAGTTTGAGCTGCTCTAGGAAGTGACGTTGCAGGCTAGCTCAGTGCTGCCCCCTCTCATTGAGTATCTCAAGTTGAAGGCCGACCGGGGTACTGCAGGCTGCAAATGATCCTTCTAACTTCTTCTGTGTGTGATTCTGAAAAATAATATATATAATATAGCTAAGGTGTTTGGTGCAGTATTTCCTAAGTAAAAAAGTAAGTTGCTGCTGGCTGCGCTCAGGACTGCTGTTTTTCAGTGCCCAAAATCACTAGCTAACTAAGTTCCATCTCTGTGTTTTTTCAATGAAGATAGCTAGTAGTAGCTAGCAGGCACATTGAGCAGGCAGGCCACGTTAGCTAAATCAGCTTATAAAGTCACTGGTGAGTGGCGACGTGTGTGCTTCAGTGCTGTTTCATTTTTTACAACTTTCTCACTATCTATTACCAGAGTGTGCATCTGACTGGCAGTGTTTCATAGGGAATCATGTTATAAAATAGGTCGCAGGGGGACACAAGAAACTCGCGAATGGATTTAGAATTTTAGAATATTGACAAGTGGCAGTTGGGATGCTAGTGTACATCATCTCAATTCTCATTTTGTCCATAACAGTGGCAGACTCAAGTGATCACTATCATAAAGGGGTTAGGGGCCAAGTGTACTTTCAACATAATATTGGGAGAAGTGTTGTCTTATGTAAACAAGTGCGAGGCGCTGCTTAATGGGCAGGTCTGTCTCACTGTCTGGAGGTTCTACTGCTACGATTAGATAGAACACAATCAGCACAGTTGTTTCTCGGCCAAGCACCGAGAGTTCTCCTAATTATCACCATCTACATGGGAGGTGTGAATTGCAGGATTTTACCATGTGCTCAGGTAGAACAATTAGCCTACCCATTAGCCCAAACAAAGAAAACCATGTTTCAAAGTTGATACATGTGCATCAGGTAGGCTATACTTATGTGGGTGAGTCAACTTATTTGAATGACATTATTTCATATGATTTAATACATGTTATTAACAAAGTGTGCTCCGTTTGAACAAAACACACTTTATTACAAGAAACAAAACTTTAATCATTTTGAGACTACAGGAAATAGGTTGACTGCTATGTTAAACAACTGCAATCATGGCTGCTTTGGTTGTCAACAGCCTTGTGGCTATTGTAGTCTTTTGACTGTAGAAAAACAGGAATCTCTGAAGTTGTCCCAGAACAGGCAAGCACACGAGGGAAGGGGCAACTGCGAATGCGCAATTAACCATATTAGCAAAGGAACACGGCCAGTATCCGGGGTGCTGCTTTTCAAACAGGTTTGTAATTATTTTAATTCAGTTTACTAAATTGTTTTTCAGGATTAGCTTTAGTTTTAGTTTCTGTTTTAGTTTACTATAATAACATTGGTGGGTTGAGTCACTGACATGATATTCCTGTCCGGTTTTGCGCCCCCTTGGGCTCGTGAGGTGGGGGAGATCTTCGTGGGCTATACTCGGCCTTGTCTCAGGGTAGTAAGTTAGTGGTCTGTTGATTTCTCTTTGGTGGTGTGGGGGCTGTGCTTTGGCGAAGTGGGTGGGGTTATTTCCTGCCTGGTTGCCCCCCATTCTCTGTCCCCAGTATCTAAGCAGCAATAGCCTATGTGCTGAGGGGCTAGGGTCAGTCTGTCCTATCTGGTGTACTGTGTGATATCAAACTCTCTTGTCCTATCTGGTGCCCTGTGTGATCTTAGACATGCTCCCGAGTGTCTCTCTGTCTCTCTGTCTCTCTCTCTCTTCCTCCCAGAGGACCTGAGCCCTAAGGACCATGCATCAGGACTACCTAGCTTGACGTTTCCTGTCTGAAACAGCAGGTCCAGGCCAAGGTAGTTCCATAGCCGCAGGCAAAAAAAGCAGAACTGGAACTGAGACTCGGACGTGCTACTTTGTCCCAGCCCTTCTGTTTTCGACATGCTCCCTCTTAAGGCGTCAGCATGCTTCAGTTCGGCTGGCGCCTAGCCGAACTCGGCTAGCCGAACCAAACGAGCGTGCTCACATACTCCCTTAAAAGACCTTCGCTTGAAAAAGCGGCAATAGTAGTTTGTCCATTTTGAGATGCCGTAGCCAGTATACACTTCCTCAAAAGTCTGAATTAATCTACGATAACTCAAGAAATCGGTCATTAATTTTGACGTTTTTGCCGAGGAGATCTTAGTCGCGCAATTTTACATCTAACTAAGATGTTTGGTGCAGTATTTCAATGAAAAAATGTGCATGAAAATGAGTCGTCTCTCGTTGAATGACAACGGAGACTTTATTGAAGAATCCCTACTGTTGACCAATCACAGACGAAGGGGCGTAGACTTCAGCTCCGAACTTCGGCTTGCCCCCCAAAAAATGTTGTGTGCCCGAACAGCCGTAAAAAACCCTCACCGAAGTCCAAAATGAACAAAAACATCACAAAATGTCGTCATAATATATACATGAACTCTTCCGAAATGTTTCGGCTGGGAAGCATGCGGACGCCTTAATGCTCCCGAGTCGCTCTCTCTCTCTGAACCTCTGAATGCTTGGCTATGAAAATCCAACTGACATTTACTCCTGAGGTGTTATACTGTTGCACCCTCTATAACCACTGTTGTTATTATCTGAACCTGATGGTCATCTATGAATGTTTAAACGTCTTGAAGAACGATCTGGCCTAAATGGCACAGCCAGAGGAGGACTGTCCAAACCTCGGAGCCTGGTTCCTCTCTAGGTTTCTTCCTAGGTTCCTGTCTTTGGAGGGAGTTTTTCCTAGCCACTATGGTTCTACATCTGCATTGCTTGCTCTTTGGGTTTTTAGGCTGGGTGACTTTGTGACAGCTGCTGTTGTAAAATGGGCTTTATAAAATACATTTGATTGATTGAGTGGTGTGAGTGGTCAGTGAGATAATGATAATGTCTGTGTGTGTGTGTGTGTCCAGCGAGATGAAGAGATTATGTGTGTAAGAGTGTCCAGCTGTTGTGATTCTCATAGGGCCTCAGTATGGAGAGCTCAGGAGAGATTATCTCTAATCACCAGTCAGTCAGTACATCTCATCTTTGGCACCAGATATCATCACACAGCGGGGGGATAGCCTCACAGACACTACTATTCAAGATGCACTTTGGGATCTTACATATCACACGAATTGCAAAATGTGTATAATATACAAATTACTAAATTTGTAACATATCACATGAAATGGGTGACATAGTACACAATTGGATGAGGTGGCACACAAAAAACGGGGACCACTTTTGGCTCATGAGCACCACTTTCAAAACTACTGGCTGAAATTATATGAGAATGCATCTTTAATTCTCTAATTCATCCTTTTCAACCTCGTCTGATTCTTATATATGGGTGATTTAAATGAGGCCTACATGTTCGATATTTTCATGGAAATAACATTTGAATTAAAATCACTCAGTGTGTTTGATTAGATTTACCCAATGTGAAGTGTTTTTCCAATAACAATATGCAGTATAGGCTAAAACTGCGCATAATGATTTACTTAAAAGTATAGATTGTTATATGAATGACAACACATGTCAAACAATATTGTACTACGTCCATTTGCTAGTGTATACACTATATTGAGAAGGCCATTTCCTGGATCCCTTTTCTTGGTTTGCGCTGTTACTTATCACAACACCTAGTGAAGCTAAATTTCACCGTCACGCACTAAGCAGTAAGCAAAGTGAGCGTTACATAAAAACAATTGATCTAACATATGCAATAGACATCTCAATTTAAGTGCGCTTTAGACAATTTTCAACCCAAAATGATCGGCCAAATAATGTTATTGTATATGTTATGTTTGCTGTTGTTTTTACATTGAATGCAGGCTGTTTTGAGAATCTGAAGACATTATAATAAGGCATAATCATCATAACTTTATACGAGACAGAACAAAACTATATATCTGTATTTTTTTTCTTTTTAAAAAGTTTCACTTGTGCTGTAATAAAACGATATGCTTACCTGGCATGCTTGCACTGACAGTGGCGAGAATGACACACAGGAGAACCCCTGGCAGGAGCGAGGCCCGGGGTTGTCGTTCGATCCGATTCGAAGGCAGCATCCTTGAGAGGACTTCTTTAGGAACGGTGAGCCAGACACCGGGACATAGGCTTGGTCATCATTCCCCCTACTCGTTTTCCGTGACAAATAAGTCCTGCGCTTGTGGGCAGTCCGGTTCACCGTCTATGAGCCGCTCATTAATCCGTGGCACTGCTAAAGATCGCCGTGCGCAAGTTGAAGCAAGGGGAGGTGTGGAATTCTGCAACAGAGAGGAGAAATCAGATGGAGAGGCACGGGTGAACAGAGGAGGTAGGCTACTTCAAATCTTGGTGTCTGCGTCATTACGCGGTTAGAAAACAGGCTTGGACTTTGCCAAATTCACAGACAGAGCGCAGGCAGGTAGGTGAAATCAAGGTGTATCCTGCTGTAGCCTCCAATGTTTGACCAAAACCGGTTTATTACATTGTCTCTGGTTTAACCACTATCAGTCACACAAAAATGGACGTAGGCTTTAATTCATGTTTTACCATCGCCAATGTTTTCATCACTGTAGCAAGGTAACCGCTGTAAATGATGTGCCCTGGAAACAAGATATAAGAGGATTTAGCCTAATCAGAAGGGGGAGGGGGGTGTTCCTGATGCATATTTGTTGGCAAGATAAGAAACGCAATGGAAAGTCCATGATTATAATGCCATAGAAAGGTTTTATGCAGGTCTAAGCAGCTAGTTTGAATTTCCACTATTACCATGGTATTAAGTAAAGTCATGGTATTAAGTAAAGTGCTACCACAATATAAGCCAACCTGTTTATTTTCTTAGAAAATAACATTGATAACATTTGCATATTTTCATGCTTTGACAGTGTAAGTACCAGAAAGTGAGCACAGCATCAGTGCGTATTGGTGACTTCCTTATCAAATGTGTGTCAGTTGGAGCACTCCACATCTAGAGTTCCACTGTCAGGGCTGATGCAGCTGAATGGCTTCAGGCCTTCTCGCATCTGCTGGTAGCAAAAGGGGATAGCTTTATTGCAGCCAGCCATACCGTACATACAGGGCTGGTTTCTCGGACGCAGATTTAAAGGCGCTGATTTAAAGGCGCTGCATAGTCAATCTGATGTCTGCATTGGCCGTGCAGCATTTACGGTGATACGGCTTCTGCAGAAGTCAGGGCATTCATACTCCGCAATTGCGTCACACCATCCATAAGGCGCCTCCGACCACATTTTCGGATCAAGCATAAATTGGCTCTAAGCCTAGTCCTGGACTAACAAGCAGGCTCAAAGGAAATTCTCCATTGAAATAGATTTCCAGTCCATAAATAGGCTTAATCTGTGTCCGGGAAACTGGCCCACATAGTTTCCGTAGCTGTATGGCTCATTGGGTGTGAGAATCATTATCAAAAGAACCCTATTCCCATGGCTACATATGACCTCCAAGATTTTACCCCTTTTACCTCAGAGTACTCTTATGATATAAAGTGTGAGTAGTGGTCTTCCTCATGGCGTGTAGGCCTGTCCGGCTGTTCCAGTGCTCTCTTCTTAGCAGAGTTCCTCTGGGAGTGACTGGAATGCTCAGACTGGGCTGAAAACATGTTGGCACTCTGGAGGACCACTGAGAAAACTGAAAAACATGATGGACTGGAGACAATGTGTGCATCGCTCAGTCTAAAGTGGCTTCTTTTCTTCATCTCCTTCCCTTCACCTGCACTGATGTGAAAGAGTGGAAACTATACTGTTTTCAGATCATTGCAGATGAAGGAGAGGACAGAGGAGAGGAAGCCACTTCAAAATTCAGCCGTTTGGACATTGGTCAAATTGAAGGCTCACATCTGATGGGGTGCTTCTTCTTTGAGGTGAGGGGCTTGGAGTGACCCAGACTGGGCAGGGAGAATGAGTGGGTCAGGGAGGACATCTGGGATCGTGTGAGAGAGCGCACCCTGCTGATCAGTGTAGGGAGCAGAAGCTGCAATACAGATATTATTACTGATGTATTAGTAAAACCATCACCACAGTACTTATAGGAGTAGCAGTTTGCAAGGTTTCAAATATGATCAGAGGTAAATAAGCGCTTGACTTTGGCAGAAGCTCACCGGATGGGAGTACCGGCACCTAAAATGTTCTACTGCTTGAGCTCCTGCACCTCTTCTAGAATATTAGCTCTAAAGTATTGTGGAGCTCCTGCACCTAAATATAAACAGTACCGGCACCCAAAATGAGTACCGGCACTTATTTCAGTCCAAGTCAAGCACTGGAGTTAATATAAATATCAAACATATCTTTTTTGGTCACAGTCATTTGGGTGCGAAATAAGGTTGCATAAATTGATTTGGTCAAGCAATTGTAATATAGGCCTATGTTCCGCCAATTGTAGTACAGGCCCCATGTTCCTCCAGGAATGATGAGGATTAAGTAAATAAGTAACATAGGCCTAACGCTAATAGTTTGGTAAATAAGTCAAAAATAACACTTGATTTTTTTTAACCTTACGTCCAGTGTCCTTGTGTGAGACCAGGTCAGTATACTGGGCCTGGCATAAAGCCTGTGGTTGGTCACCACTCTCCCCTGAAAGGAGAGGATTTTATCAGTCTCCAAACCTTACTACAAAGCAGTGAAACAAGTACTGAACTAAATGAAAAATCTACCTGGATCCTGGCTCATTGAGAAGCTACGAAGCACGCAGTCTTGTAATTTACTCTTGAAAGCAACATCTATGGTTAGAGTAAACCTTAATCCACACACATGCATCTGTAAAGTCAAAAGTCTGTTTTTGTTCTGTGTAAGGAAAAGTGATATATTGTTTGCATCCCAAATGGCACCCTATTCCCTATATAGTGTAATACGGTTGATGGGCCTTGGTCGAAAGTGGAGCACAAAATAGGGGATAGGGTGTCATTTGGGACACAAATTGTTGGGGCTCCCAGTAGTTCCATTTGAGCGGATACTCGGCTCCAAATTTGGTCTCTTTCATACAAAAATCCACGTCGGAGTGTGGTTGAATCCCCACAAACAAAAGGTGGTGGTTGTCGTCATGACCACAAATGACACTCAATGGCCATTGACGTCATCCTGGAATAAAATGTGCGTTACATCACTAAGACCTCCTTTACAGATATACAGTACCAGTCAAAAGTTTGGACACACCTACTCATTCAAGGGTTTTTCTTTATTTTTACTATTTTCTACATTGGAGAATAATAGTGAAGACATCAAAACTATGAAATAACACATATGGAATCATGTAGTAACCAAAAAAGTGTTAATCAAATCAAAATATATTTCATATTTGAGATTCTTCAAATAGCCACCCTTTGCCTTGATGACAGCTTTGCACACTCTTGGCATTCTCTCAACCAGCTTCACCTGGAATGCTTTTCCAACAGTCTTGAAGGAGTTCCCACATATGCTGAGCACTTGTTGGCTACTTTTCCTTCACTCTGCCGTCCGACTCATCCCAAACCATCTCAATTGGATTGTGGTTAGAGGATTGTGGAGGCCAGGTCATATGATGCAGCACTCCACTCTCCTTCTTGGTAAAATAGCCCTTACACAGCCTGGAGGTGTGTTGGGTATATTGTCCTGTTGAAAAACAAATGATAGTCCCTCTAAACCCAAACCACATGGGATAGCGTATCGCTGCAAAGTGTGCCTTGAATTCTAAATAAATCACTGACAGTGTCACCAGCAAAGCACAGCCACACCATAACACCTCCTCCTCCATGCTTTACGGTGGGAACTACACACACAGAGATCATCCGTTCACCCACACCGCGTCTGACAAAGACAAAGCGGTTGGAACCAAAAATCTCCAATTTGGACTCCAGACCAAAGGACACAGTTCCACCGGTCTAATGTCCATTGCTCATGTTTCTTGGCCCAAGCAGGTCTCTTCTTCTTATTGGTGCCCTTTAGTAGTGGTTTCTTTGCAGCAATTCGACCATGAAGGCCTGATTCACGCAGTCTCCTCTGAACAGTTGATGTTGAGATGTGTCTGTTACTTGAACTCTGTGAAGCATTTATTTGGGCTGCAATTTCTGAGGCTGGTAACTCTAATGAACTTATCGTCTGCAGCAGAGGTAACTCTGGGTTTTCCATTCCTGTGGTGGTCCTCATGAGAGCCAGTTTCATCATTGCGCTTGATGTTTTTTGCGACTGCACTTGAAGAAACTTTCAAAGTTCTTGACATTTTCCGTATTGACTGACCTTCATGTCTTAAAGAAATGATGGACTGTCGTTTCTCTTTGCTTATTTGAGCTGTTCTTGCCATAATATGCGGCTCACTCTTGGATTGCGTCCTACCTGGCCGGTCGCTCCTACCAAGTGGCGTGGCAAGAATCTGTCTCTGCACCACGTGCTCTCACCACTGGTGTCCCCCAGGGCTCAGTTCTAGGCCCTCTCCTATTCTCGCTATACACCAAGTCACTTGGCTCTGTCATATCCTCACATGGCCTCTCCTATCATTGCTACGCAGACGACACACAACTAATCTTCTCCTTTCCCCCTTCTGATAACCAGGTGGTGAATCGCATCTCTGCATGTCTGGCAGACATATCAGTGTGGATGACGGATCACCACCTCAAGCTGAACCTCGGCAAGACGGAGCTGCTCTTCCTCCTGGGGAAGGACTGCCCGTTCCATGATCTCGCCATCACGGTTGACAACTCCGTTGTGCACCAATTTGTAAGTCGCTCTGGATAAGAGCGTCTGCTAAATGACGTAAATGTAATATGGACTTGGTCTTTTACCAA
Source organism: Coregonus clupeaformis (assembly GCF_020615455.1). Classification (NCBI taxonomy): domain Eukaryota; kingdom Metazoa; phylum Chordata; class Actinopteri; order Salmoniformes; family Salmonidae; genus Coregonus; species Coregonus clupeaformis. The sequence continues at coordinate 20,377,900 of NC_059218.1, read as the reverse complement.
ATAGGGCTATCTTCTGTATACTCCCCCTACCTTGTCACAACACAACTGATTGGCTCACACATTAAGAAGGAAATAAATTCCACAAATTAACTTTTAAGAAGGCACACCTGTCAATTGAAATACATTCCAGGTGACTACCTCATGAAGCTGGTTGAGAGAATGCCAAGAGTGTGCAAAGCTGTCATCAAGGCAAAGAGTGGCTATTTGAAGAATGTCAAATATAAAATATTTTTTCCTTTGTTTAACACTTTTTTGGTTACTACATGATTCCATTTGTGTTATTTCATAGTTTTAATGTTTTCACTATTATTCTACAATGTAAAAAATAGTAAAAAATAAAGAAAAACCCTTGAATGAGTAGGTGTCCAAACTTTTGACTGGTAGTGTAGAATGAATTAAAAGTTATAGAGCCATTACTAGTTCATAAACCTACCTAGATACCTCTTTGTGAAGAAATGTGAACAAACATCCACATCGTAATATTTTGTTGAGGGATATGACTACACAAATGACTCACAAAAGAACAGAGATCATGATTCTTAATTTATTGAAAAGATCAGGTCGCTTCAGCTCTCAAATAATACTTCTCAAAAAACAAAGTACATTAGAATCTGATACTGCGATCAGAAATAATCACTTTGGCACTTTTTGGAGCTACAGTTATCCCTATCGGTCAACATTTCCAAAAGGCAAATAAAATGTCCATAATAAATACCCCAAAATACAACTAATTTTTTATGTCCCTTTCCTCTCTGAGTGAACAGTAATGGTCATAGAGGCCAGATACAGATTGACTTTGCCTTGAAATACACAAGTACTGTATATAGGCGGCCATGTTGGATTAAGACTTCAAATGAAGTGAGCAGCAACAATGGGAGGTCTACTACACTAATGTTAACTGTGAAGAAATCATATATTCTGTCATGACAAAACACTGCTTCTCTATACAAAACATTCCCATGTTTCCACAGGGATCATGGGTATATAAACCACTTTTACACCTTAAAATACATGTAATATAAAACCCATGCAAAAATGATTAAACATTTGGCAGATCAATATTGAGACTCAGGAATGAATGACACAATACGCCGATGTGAGTGACTGCATCTGATCATACAAATTGAAATGTTATGGCTGCTGCATCTTAACTGTTCTTAGTACACACACACTCATGCCCAGGTAATATCATACGGAAAAAGAAAGATGAATGGAAAGAGACAAATAAGAACAGTCTGATGTTCTTACACTGTCCACACACAATCATACAAAGGCTGTTTGAAATGAGAAGACACCAAACAAAAACACAGACAGACTGTGTGTTTGATGTGCTGTGAGCTGCTTGGGAAGCAGTCCCTGGGTGCATGCTCCGGCCATGATGATAGCTCTAGGAGGAAGATGCCTGTGTGCTGAAGTGCATGGCACTATAGGACTCTGGTGGCACAGGGGCAATGGTGAAGATAGGCAGAGTACCAACCTAGAGGAAAAGACCTAGGAGGCAGTGTAGACAACTTAAAAGGTAGACTCAGCGTCATGACATTGCCACGAGCAGCTCTGCAAAAATGATGATAAGTGCAGTGCAAGACTTTCTCCTCACACAGTATCTGCGCATGAGCACGGGTGCGCTTCATGCTGTTACAACATGGTATATATACGGGACCAAAACAGTGGAAATCGGACCGATATATTGTATTTACCTAACCAACTGACATTTGAAAAATGAAATATGCATGACTAAGGTCGATAAAAGGTCTTGATTCGGTAGTGTAGTAATGATCACACACATTCAAGTCTTTTTCACTCTTAAATTTCCCTGATGTAGCTACCAGTACAATATAAATAAGAATGAACTCATCGGTTCACCCAAACTGGCCCCTTATCCTTTGTCTAAAAGCATTCTTGTGAGTGATCACACATCCCTTTGGTCAGGAGAGCCCATTCCTCACCTATTCATCTTCAAACAACACTACTAGCTACACTGTAAATTAACACACACACACACACACACACACACGTCACTGAATTGACAGGACACCATCTTGTTACAGGGGACAGTATAGCGATCCCCTTGACATTGCAGCAGCTCAACACAGACTCAAACACAAGGCCTCAGACAAAGGTGCCCTTTAGCAGCCCAATATCCCCTCCTATGCTTACCTCAGCTATTTCTCTGAAATGTGCAAGTCATCAATTCTCGCCTACAATCATCTGACTAAATCTATGTCATCAACACAATACAACTGGGGATGAGGCTTGCGGCTACAGTAGCAAGGTAAGACTAACTAGCTATATTTGTGTAGCAATGCCCATCCCTTCCTATACATTAATACATACTGCAGTTCCAATAACTATCAACTATACGAGACCACCGTCAGGTTTTAGAAGGGGTAGTGAGTCAGTCAGTGGGATTGACTGTCACACTGCTATGCTCCCCTCTTGGTTAAAACTATCAGTCCAGTCCAGAGCGTGCAGAAGGGCAGAGAGGGCTCTCTCTGGCACAGCAACGTGCCTCTGGACACTGATTAGGGATCAGTGCTGGGGAGCCCAGGCCCTTGGTCAGTGGAAGGGTGTTGAGGAACCTGACTGTTCTGAGATCAGGGGTCTGTATTGGGGTCGTTGGGGCTGTGGGAGGGGGGCGAGGCAGCAGTTTGTCCGTAGGAACATGGCATATGATCGTCTCCAGGTGTTAAGCAGCTGTCTGCTTGCTGTTTGTACTCCTCTTCCTCCAACACTACCTCTCCCTTCTCCAGGAAAAACTGCAGGGTGGTGCCTCTGGCCTCCCCCTCCCCCAGCTCCCCCTCTTCCGCCAGGCGGAACTTGATGTTCATCTTCCCCAGGGGCTTGTCTGTTTTGTCTGGAGAATAAATCAGGAGGAAGACAGAGAGAGAACAAGAAAGAGAAAGGAAGACAGGGGAGAGAACGAGAGTGGCAAACATGTAATCTGTTACACCTCAAACATCTAGCACACATTTAAAAGTTACCCAAACAACTGATACTAGAGTTCAACATGAAATGTCAGTTAGGCTTTTGGGCTGTTTCACCTTTGCTCAATTTAGAACTCTTCCCCCGCATAATGAACCCCTTTAGCTTCAGTCCCATTGGCAGGCCACCTCTTTTTTTACATTTTGTTTTGTACATTTTACGCTTGATTTAGACTGCTGGAAACAGAGGGGGAGTCAGGCAAGTGGGAGAACAGTATGATAGACGCAGGGATTGAACCCTGGTCTCCGGTGGGGAGCAGTATATGTGACTGACCGCTAGACCACGGGCCCTGCACAGGCCCCCTCTCTTACCTGTTGTCTTACCTAGCTGTCTCTCTTTGGGCAGCATCAGTACGTCTACGTTGCTGTGGTCCTCCAGAGCAGAGGTGAGCAGCGCCCCCTCCTGGCTGAATAGGAACACCAGGGGGATGGTGATGTCAGCCCTGGACGCTCCGTCTCCCACCATCTGGAACAGGGGCGTGTCTGCGCTGTTACTCCCCTCCCGGTGGTCTAGGAGGGACAGAGGAAATATGGGAAATTGAGTTTTTTAGAACACAAGTGGGGAGGGCTTGTGAGTGATATCAATCAAAGAGGAATGCCATATCAATCAAAGCCCTTTTGGGAACCAACTGATCTTAAGAGGTAAAACGCAGAGCTACTGTAAGCTCACAATAATAAAGTAGGTGATGGTACCCCAAAATCAACCATTTGGGATCTTTACTTCAGTAAGTAGTACACTGTAACAATGCAGACCGATAAGGCCTTCTCAAACTAGGTTAGGCCCCACTAATCTCTTTCCCTAAGCTCCTTTTACAGCAGAGTAACAGGCGGTGTGCTGATATTATGGGCTATGAGTGGGTGTGTTGAGCAATGTTCCCTCTAATTGTTTTTGGCACTGAGCAAATTTCAGGTCTGCTGAGTGGAAACTTGAACATTGTGAAAATTCTGTACACACTTTAAGTTACAGTTCTAAGGCTGTACACACTAAGTTAGTGGCCAAGCAGGCTAGTGTGGCTATTTGATCATAATGTAGGCCTACCAGGGTGGCCTACCATCAAAAACTATTGAAAAAATGCATCCCATAAAATTTTCACATGGAAATAGCTATAGCAATAGCTATTCTATAATACAGCCTACATTAGCAGCCATGTGGGGTGTTCAATGTAGGTCTACATTCCATGGGACTTTTTAAAAAACATTATGCATGGGCTTGACATGAATATTTTCCTTCAGACAAGTCGATGACTGAAAATGTTGTATTGTGTGATGCAAGAAACCACTTTACAAAGTAAAATGCATTATTATTCCCATACCATTAATATTACAGAGAATCAGATGAAAATGTAGGCTTTGCTACCCTCCGCCTTTTGGCTTCTTAGCTTATTCAAGCATGTCTCTTAATACAACACTGCACCTTTAAGACATAGAAAAGCACTGTAGTCTTTTGCTGCGTTCACGTCATGTCGGAAACTTTGGACCTCCGAGTTAAAATGAACGTAAGTTATTTGCGTAGAGATTCCTATTGGTTGATTCTGACACTTCCCAAGTGGGATACTCGGGTATCATCTTTCTACAATGAGTAAGCAAGTCAGAAATGTCAGAGTTACCGACATGACAAGAACGCAGCATTTACCTGACTCGCTTTTGAAAGATGGATAGAAATGTGCACATTTTGTGCTCTTGTAGGAAGCAACCACTCAACTATTGCTGACTAGAAATGAGCTATTACTAGGCTAATAACTCACTAACTAGCAAAGAATATCAACAAATGTGCACACGCGGCTTCATGTGGCTCTGATCGCAAAACAAGCACATCACTTGTGACCACTCGTGCCTGTAAATGCGATAGAATCCCCCGACGATGTGCTCTGCCTACAACAAAATCACAGACTAAGTCTTGAATAGTTAGATTTGTTTTGGTATGTTGCATTGAAAGGGGCTAATATGTTAATTCGATAACAATACCCACAGTAGAGGGAAACATTGATAGTGTAAACTAACGGGTCAAAACTAGTAAAGTTGAGTGAAGTTCAATCTTGTGCTTCTCTGCGCGGGCTGGTGTTTCTTTTGCGCTGCAGTTCTGGGGGAGCTGCGCGGTGTTGAGGCGTGAGGGGGCATGAGAGAGCGAGAGAGAGGGTGACAGGCAGAATGTGTGTGTGTGTTCCATTCCCTCACCTATGAAGATGACTCCGATAGCCCCAGCCTCCTGTAGCCTGTGGGCCTTGGCAGCAAACATGCAGTCGCCACGCAGTGCCAGGGCAATGTGCCCGCTCAGCTCCTCAGCATTCTCTATGGGACCACACGCTGTGTAGGGGGAGGTCTTCACGATGCTGCCCTTCACCTGGGAGAGGAACAGGGTGTGTGTGCGAGAGAGAGAGAGGGAGAGAGAAGGGAAGATAAATTCCTGTAAATACTCTGTACAGTATTGACACAGGCAGACATCCATTTGGGTCCTAAATGTAAGGGGACAAACAGGTGCATGCCCATCTCTTATAGTATCAATATTTTGAGTGACATAAAAAACGAATAGAAGTGAATGCAAGATTCAATAAAGCTCACCCCGTGCTCCTGCTTGGTAAGGTCCATTCCAAACTTGGCTGGTCCTGCAGTTAGGACCGTTCTACCCAGAAACGGGGGGGATATGAGCTGAACGACGAGGGGCTCTACTTCTTCCTCCTCTGTGGTCTGGGTCACCTCTGCCACCAGTTTCACCCTGTAAACACCTTTATGTGCCTCCTGAAAATAAGTACACTGGTGTTATTAATTACACAGGAGCATTAATGAGACAGGGCAATGTTGCTCCGCTAAACAATAGTCTGCATCCCAAATGGCACCCTATTCCCTAAATAGTGCAATACTTTTGATAGGACCCTGGTCAAAAATAGTGCATAGGGAATAAGGTGCCATTTGGGACACAGTCAGACAATAGAGAGCTAGAAATCAAATAGCTGCCCACCCTTCTTACCCCCTGTGTCCCTGTGTCCCCAGCCTCGTTCAGTGGGGTGAGGGAGATGCCCATGCTCTTCAGAAACTCCACAGGCTCCATACCGTGGTCGTGAAGTGGCAGCTCGATGCCCCTGCAAACACACAAACTCATCAGTGACATACAGTGGCTAGGTCAGAGTCACCTAGCAGGGTTAACATAAAGAATGTGTTTCCATCAATCAGTTTTAGTGAATGTGTAGGTCTTTACAGCCACACAACATGAACGACCATATACAGTGCCTTCGGAAAGTATTCAGACCCCTTGACTTTTTCCACATTTTGTTACGTTACAGCCTTATTCTAAAATTGATTACGGTAAATTGTTTTTTTCCCGTCATCAATCTACACACAATACCCCATAATGACAAAGAAAAAACAGGTTTTCACATATTTTCTGAAATATAACATTTACATAAGTATTCAGACCCTTTACTCAGTACTTTGTTAAAACACCTTTGGCAGCGATTACAGCATCGAGTCTTCTTGTGTATGACTCTACAAGCTCGGCACACCTGTATTTGTAATTTGGGGAGTTTCTCCCATTCTTCTCTGCAGATTCTCTCAAGCTCTGTCAGGTGGGATGGGGAGCGTTGCTGCACAGCTATTTTAAGGTCTCTCCAGAGATGTTCGATCGGGTTCAAGTCCAGGCTCTGGCTGGGCCACTCAAGGACATTCAGAGACTTGTCCCGAAGCCACTCCTGCGTTGTCTTGGCTGTGTGTTTAGGGTCGTTGTCCTGTTGGAAGGTGAACCTTCACCCCAGTCTGAGGTCCTGAGTGCTCTGGAGCAGGTTTTCATCAAGGATCTCTCTGTACTTTGCTCCGTTAATCTTTGCTTTCAAAACTAGTCTCCCAGTCCCTGCCGCTGAAAAACATCCCCACAGCATGATGCTGTCACCACCATGCTTCACTGTAGGGATGGTGCCAGGTTTCCTCCCGACGTGACGCTTGGCATTCAGGCCGAAGAGTTCAATCTTGGTTACATCAGACCAAAGAATATTATTTCTCATGGTCTGAGAGTCTTTAGGTGCCTTTTGGCAAACTTCAAGCGGGCTGTCATGTGCCTTTTACTGAGGAGTGGCATCTGTCTGGCCACTCTACAATAAAGGCCTGATTGGTAGAGTGCTGCAGATATGGTTGTCCTTTTGGAAGGTTCTCCCATCTCCACAGAGGAACTCTAGAGCTCTGTCAGAGTGACCATCAGGATCTTGGTCACCTCCCGAACCAAGGCCCTTCTCCCCTAATTGCTCAGTTTGGCAGGTGTCGGCCAGCTCTAGGAAGAGTCTTGGTGGTTACAAACTTCTTCCATTTAAGAAGTATGGAGGCAAATGTGTTCTTCCTTTGACCTCATGGCTTGGTTTTTGCTCTGACATGCACTGTCAACTGTGGGACCTTATATAGACAGGTGTATGCCTTTCCAAATCATGTCCAATCAATTGAATTTACCACCTGTGGACTCTCAAGGATGATCAATGGCAACAGGATGCACCTGAGCTCAATTTCGAGTCTCATAGCAAAGGGTCTGACTACTATGTAAATAAGTTATTTTTATACATTTGAAACAATGTTTTTGCTTTGTCATTATGGGGTATTGTGTGTAGATTGCTGAGGATTATTTTATTTGTAATCAATTTTAGAATAAGGCTGTAACGGAAAAAAATTCGGAAAAAGTCAAGGGGTCTGAATACTTTCCAAAGGCACTGTACGCTCTCATAATGAAATCTACAAACACACACACAAACCTGACAGGCGAAGCGTGGAAGGCCCGGCCCACCCCAGTCAGGTACTTGTAGCTGTCCCTGATGGTCTTGGCGAAGGAGGGGTTGTTGGGAAACAGGGTCTGGGTGCTGGGGCAGGAGTAGGTAAACAGGTCCTCCTCCACGGCAGTGGCACGCTTCCTGGAACATATAGACACAAAATGGCGGATCAGTTTCAGCTCTTCTGACCATAACATAACTGGACAGCTGGTTCAAATAGACTCCATATGGCGGATCAGTTTCAGCTCTTCTGACCATAACGCAACACAACTGTTGGTAACTGACTGAGCCTCACCGTGTTGTTGCCCCGACAGGGGGGCTGTGAAGTGGACAGGGAGACAGGCAGCAGGTGGGCCTCGGTGGTGAAGATGTAGTCATCGATGTCAAAGTGAAGCTGGTTCTTCTCAGAGAACAGAAGGTACAGGTACTTAAACATCTCCGCCAGGAAGAACGAGTCCATCCTACAAAGAAGGGGGAATGTTTGAAATCACTTGAACAGAGCAAATAATGTGCCAAGTAATGTTACGTAATTTGGGCTCTCTTACTCAAAGAGCACTATTTCCTTAAGACCAACACTTTCATTAGTCATATTGGCAAGCTGGAGTGAGAAGGAATCAGTGGATATGACCTGAGGTTTCAGATTTGAATCCATATGATTCGCTGCGATCCCCTACCTGTCCTCGTGGGCCCCTGTGCGGACGTCCTGCACAGCTGCAAATCCACAAGGCACCCTGGCATGGGCATTGAGCTTCTCCACTATGGACTGGCCCACCCTGAGGTAGTACGGATCGCCTGTGGCCTGTGGAAGGGAAAACATGGTCTATCCCATTCACAACCCCTTTCTCAACCAGTTCACTCATGTACACAGAGTATACCATTACTATGCACCTTTGGCTTTTCCCATTGGGAACTCAAACCAAACTGCATTACCTTGTAGAGGTAGTAGGTGCTTTCTGCAAACTCTGGCCTCAGAGGGTGTTGACCCCAGTGAACTCTGAACTCGGTGGTGAAAGCCTGCAACGTTAGGAAAAACACAGTCAAGCAAAGCTGAGAGCAGATATTATCATCTTGACTCAAATTTCAAATGTCACTTTGTCTTACCTCGGGGAGAAACTTGTGCTGCTTGGTGACTTGGTAGAGCATCTCATGGGTCTCTATGGCTGGCTTTAAGTCTCCTCTCAGAACCTATGACCAAGGGTTGATAACGCAGTCTTTATTATGAACGATTCACTTTCATAGCGTATACCTGTTCATACAGCTAATAGAAATTCAATAAAAAAAGTAAAAAAACAGAACTGTCTTCTGCTGTAGTGGATAGATCTGTGGTCATGAAGATGTCATGATACAAGCAGAGGGTCTCATTAGCATACAAAAGTAGTGCACTATATAGGGAATAGGATGCCATTTGGAATGCAGCCTATGTCATATTGTTAGAGGCAGAGGGGCTAACCATGACAAGTGGTGGCGATAGAGGCTGTGTTAATGGGACTCACCTGCAGGCCGGGGAAGAACGCGAGTAGGGAGTCCATCCAGCTGCGGACGCTCACCGTGGGGTTGTGCATGTGCACGTTGAGCAGCAGCGGAGGCTGGCTGATGTACTTCATGATGGCGCTGTAATGCTGTAGGAGACACACCAGACAGCAGGTGTCACTAAATACACTTACATTATGTATGATGTGTAGAGTTGATATGGGGGGTTAGATCAGTGATGTGACTGAAACACCGTTTACACTCCATAATCAGTGTTTCCCCTAGGATTTTCCCTCAGCAGCGGTGGTAAAGGGGTGGGAGCGTGGTAGTGTCCGTGGCCAATGACACGGTTTAAGAGTCCCTCCTCTTGGCCGCAGAAACAAAATGTTTCTGTTTTAAAGATAATTTCCTGCAATTCTACACATTTTGTCATGGGGCTGAGAGAAAAATTGCAGTTTCAAAGCTAATTCCGCCGCTGCTAAATGCCTATAGGGGAAACACTGACAATAATATAGGCCTTGTGATATCTGATTACTTCCATCTGATCACCATCTGACCACAGAGCATTTACATTTGAAATGAACATGCATGTATTTGTTATCTGGTTCTGCAATCTGGATGCAGGTAGCATTTAAATGGAAAACGTAAAAACGCTGTCTGACAAATTGGAGTGTTCTCTACAAGCATAGAGCAATGCATTGTAATATATCAGCAGCTAGTGAGAGTAAAGTAGAGAGAGTGGGTCTCACAGTGTTGAACCTCTCCAAGTAAACGTTGTCTCCCAGTAGAACGTAAGCCTTCATCAGGTACTCATAGTAGGAGTCAATGCCAGCACCCACACCACTGTCTGGAGACGCAAGGGAGAGCGGAGGAATACACTGTTAATATAGAATCTGACTGAGCTAATTGGGAATAACAACCAGGCAGAGACACACGTATTCAAAACCAAACCAAGCTAGTAGTATTGGAAGTGACTAATGGCTGATATAAAGGAACTGAGTGGGACGATGTGTCATCACATGATGCGAGGTGATAAAATGTTTGTTCCTACTGCAACATTTTGACTTTTAAACGTGAGAGTTGGTGACCATGTGTGCTGGTGTAGGCGAGTGTGTGTTGTCTGAGTGGTTGAGTGTGACAGTGGAGTTCTGGCTCACCCCTGCGTACCCAGTCTCCATTGTGGATATTAATGACTGTGCCCACAAGGTCACTTCCTCTCTGTCTCTTCTCCCACAGGACGTCCAGTGCTTTCCTAGCATTCTCCTGTTGGTCACAGAAACACATCTTCATACACACAGGTTAATAAGTACAAAACAACACTATTAATTATTAATGGAATTACTAATGTACCTCGAACACAGCCTCCCCAGACAGCCGACTGAGAGCAGCAAACTCTAGAATCATGGTCCCTGCACAGGCTGTACAGGTGTCCGACTCAGTGCCTGTGCGTGACAGGGGATTAAGGACACCGTACCTCAGGTTTACCTGCATACAAACAGAAGTAGTAAGTATTTTGTAAGCATATTATTGTGGCCCTGGCGGCACAGAATAATGAAACGGTCTGACTGCTCAGAGGTGCTTGGGAAGATGGGTCACAACGGGGGACCAGCGTGTGTGGGTATCCAAGCTCCATCTTCCCGTTCCTGCTCAATTTGGCATGCCTTCTTAAACAACCAAACTGTATACGCATTCACACATCAAGTCTTCTCTTGAGTTGGATTCAGGGATGGAACAACTGTTAAACATTTGAGCTTGTGGTTATGTGTGTGTGAGCAGCGTGTGTGTGTGTGTAGGTCGATCTATGGGTGAAGGGGAGAGAGGGGCAGAGGTGTTTGTTTGGGAGGGGTGGGGTGAGTGTATGCATCCCACATCTGTTGACAAAAATGTAGAATTCGTACTACCAGCCCTTGTTATAGGTGTCATATGTGTTATAATCCTTCGTAGAAGTGCTTATATAATTACGCATATTATTAGTCAATTAAGATATGCAAAATGTGTATATACAGTGGGGAGAACAAGTATTTGATACACTGCCGATTTTGCAGGTTTTCCTACAAAGCATGTAGAGGTCTGTAATTTTTATCATAGGTACACTTCAACTGTGAGAGACGAAATCTAAAACAAAAATCCAGAAAATCACATTGTATGATTTTTAAGTAATTCATTTGCATTTTATTGCATGACATAAGTATTTGATCACCTACCAACCAGTAAGAATTCCGGCTCTCACAGACCTGTTAGTTTTTCTTTAAGAAGCCCTCCTGTTCTCCACTCATTACCTGTATTAACTGCACCCGTTTGAACTCGTTACCTGTATAAAATACACCTGTCCACACACTCAATCAAACAGACTCCAACCTCTCCACAATGGCCAAGACCAGAGAGCTGTGTAAGGACATCAGGGATAAAATTGTAGACCTGCACAGGGCTGGGATGGGCTACAGGACAATAGGCAAGCGGCTTGGTGAGAAGGCAACAACTGTTGGCGCAATTATTAGAAAATGGAAGAAGTTCAAGATGACGGTCAATCACCCTCGGTCTGGGGCTCCATGCAAGATCTCACCTCGTGGGGCATCAATGATCATGAGGAAGGTGAGGGATCAGCCCAGAACTACACGGCAGGACCTGGTCAATGACCTGAAGAGAGCTGGGACCACAGTCTCAAAGAAAACCATTAGTAACACACTACGCCGTCATGGATTAAAATCCTGCAGCGCACGCAAGGTCCCCCTGCTCAAGCCAGCGCATATCCAGGCCCATCTGAAGTTTGCCAATTACCATCTGGATGATCCAGAGGAGGAATGGGAGAAGGTCATGTGGTCTGCTTTTTGGTCTAAACTCCACTCGCCGTGTTTGGAGGAAGAAGAAGGATGAGTACAACCCCAAGAACACCATCCCAACCATGAAGCATGGAGGTGGAAACATCATTCTTTGGGGATGCTTTTCTGCAAAGGGGACAGGACGACTGCACCGTATTGAGGGGAGGATGGATGGGGCCATGTATCGCGAGATCTTGGTCAACAACCTCCTTCCCTCAGTAAGAACATTGAAGATGGGTCGTGGCTGGGTCTTCCAGCATGACAATGACCCGAAACACACAGCCAGGGCAACTAAGGAGTGGCTCCGTAAGAAGCATCTCAAGGTCCTGGAGTGGCCTAGCCAGTCTCCAGACCTGAACCCAATAGAAAATCTTTGGAGGGAGCTGAAAGTCTGTATTGCCCAGTGACAGCCCCGAAACCTGAAGGATCTGGAGAAGGTCTGTATGGAGGAGTGGGCCAAAATCCCTGCTGCAGTGTGTGCAAACCTGGTCAAGACCTACAGGAAACGTATGATCTCTGTAATTGCAAACAAAGGTTTCTGTACCAAATATTAAGTTCTGCTTTTCTAATGTATCAAATACTTATGTTATGCAATAAAATGCAAATTAATTACTTAAAAATCATACAATCGGCAGTGTATCAAATACTTGTTCTCCCCACTGTATATACACACTACCAGTCAAAAGTTATAGAACACCTACTCATTAATGTATTTTTTGTTTTTTTTGTTTACTATTTTCTACATTGTAGAATAATAGTGAAGACATCAAAACTATGAAATAACACATATGGAATCATGTAGCAACCAAACAAGTGTTCAAAAAAATCAAAATATATTTTATATTTGAGATTCTTCAAATAGTCACCCTTTGCCTTGATGACAGCCTTGCACACTCTTGGCATTCACTCAACCAGCTTCATGAGGTAGTGACCTGGAATGCATTTCAATTAAAAGATGTGCCTTCTTAAAAAGTTAATTTGTGGAATTCATTTCCTTCTTAATGCGTTTGAGACAATCAGTTGTGTTGTGACGTGACAAGGTAGGGGGGGTATACAGAAGATAGCCCTATTTGGTAAAAGACAAAGTCCATATCATGGCAAGAACAGCTCAAATAAGCAACAACAGTCCATCATTACTTTAAGACATGAAGGTCAGTCAATACAGAAAATGTCAAGAACTTTGAAAGTTTCTTCAAGTGCAGTCGCAAAAACCATCAAGCGCTATGATGAAACTGGCTCTCATGAGGACCGCCACAGGAAAGGAAGACCCAGAGTTACCTCTGCTGCATAGGATAAGTTCATTAGAGTTACCAGCCTCAGAAACTGCAGCCCAAATAAGTCCATCACAGAGTTCAAGTAACAGACACATCAACATCAACTGTTCAGAGGAGACTGCGTGAATCCGGCCTTCATGGTCGAATTGCTGCAAAGAAACCACTACTAAAGGACACCAACAAGAAGAAGAAACTTGCTTGGGCCAAGAAACACGAGCAATGGACATTAGACAGGTGGAAATGTGTGCTTTGGTCTGGATTCCAAATTTGAGATTTTTGGTTTCAACCGCCGTGTCTTTGTGAGACGCAGTGTAGGTGAACAGATGATCTCTGCATGTGTAGTTCCCACCGTAAAGCATGGAGGAGGTGGTGTGATGGTGTGGGTGTGCTTTGCTGGTGACACTGTCTGTGATTTATTTAGAATTCAAGGCACACTTAACCAGCATGGCTACCACAGCATTCTGCAGCGATACGCCATCCCATCTGGTTTGGGCTTAGTGGGACTTTCATTTGTTTTTCAACAGGACAATGACCCAACACACCTCCAGGCTGTGTAAGGGCTATTTGACCAAGAAGGCGAGTGATGGAGTGCTGTATCAGAAGACCTGGCCTCCACAATCCCCCGACCTCAACCCAATTGAGATGGTTTGGGATGAGTCGAACGGCAGAGTGAAGGAAAAGCAGCCAACAAGTGCTAAGCATATGTGTAAACTCCTTCAAAACTGTTGGAAAAGCATTCCAGGTGAAGCTGGTTAAGAGAATGCCAAGAGTGTGCTGTTATCAAGGCAAAGGGTGGCTATTTGAAGAATCTCAAATATAAAATATATCTTGATTTGTTTAACACTTTTTTTGTTACTACATGATTCCATATGTGATATTTCACATACAATGTAGAAAATAGTAAAAATAAAGAAAAACCCTTGAATGAGTAGGTGTGTCCAAACTTTTGACTGGTACTTTATATACACTTTTGTTCAAAAGTTAGGGGTTACTTCGAAATGTCCCTGTTTTCGAAAGAAAAGCAATTTTTTTGTCCATTAAAAGAACATCAAATTGATCAGAAATACAGTGTAGACATTGTTAATGTTGTAAATGGCTATTGTAGCTGGAAACAGCTGATTTTTAATGGAATATCTACGTAGGCGTACAGAGGCCCATTTTCAGCAACCATCAGTCCTGTGTTCCAATGGCACGTTGTGTTTGCTAATCCATGTTTATAATAATAATAATAATAATAATAATAATAATAATAAGCCATTTAGCAGATGCTTTTATCCAAAGCGACTTAGTCATGTGTGCATTCATTTTTACGTATGGGTGGTCCTGGGGATCGAACCCACTACTCTGGCGTTACAAGCGCCATGCTCTACCAATTGAGCTAGAGGCTAATTGATCATTAGAAAACCCTTTTGCAATTATGTTAGCACAGCTGAAAACTGTTGTGCTGATTAAAGAAGCAATAAAACTGGCCTTCTTGAGACTAGTTGAGTATCTGGAGCATCAGCAATTGTGGGTTTGATTACAGGCTCAAAATAGCCAGAAACAAATAACTTTATTTTGAAACTCGTCAGTCTATTCTTGTTCTGAGAAATGAAGGCTATTCCATGCGAGAAATTGCCAAGAAACTGAAGATCTCGTACAATGCTGTGTACTACTCACAGAACAGCGCAAACTGTCTCTAACCAGAATAGAAAGAGGAGTGGGAGGCCCCGGTGCACAACTGAGCAAGAGGACAAATACATTAGAGTGTCTAGTTTGAGAAACAGGTGCCTCACAGGTCCTCAACTGGCAGCTTCTTTAAATAGGACCCGCAAAACACCAGTCTCAACGTCAACAGTGAAGAGGCGACTCCGGGATGCTGACCTTCTAGGCAGAGTTGCAAAGAAAAAGCCATATCTCAGATTGCCCATCTTAATCTTTTATTTTTATTGGCCAGTCTGAGATATGGCTTTTGCTGATTGCTGATGCTCCAGCTACTCAACTAGTCTCAAGAAGGCCAGTTTTATTGCGTCTTTAAATCAGCACAACAGTTTTCAGCTGTGCTAACATAATTGCAAAAAAAGGGTTTTCTAATGATCAATTAGCCTTTTAAAATGCTAAACTTGGATTAGCAAACAACGTGCCATTGGAACACAGGACTGATGGTTGCTGATAATGGGCCTCTGTACACCTATGTAGATATTCCATAAAAAATCAGCCGTTTCCAGCTACAATAGCCATTTACCACATTAACAATGTCTACACTGTATTTCTGATCAATTTGATGTTATTTTAATGGACAAAAAAAATAGCTTTTCTTTCGAAAACAAGGACATTTCTAAGTGACCCCAAACTTTGGAACGATAGTATATTGTATGTACTACATGCATATTGTCAGATAATTATAAGACTACAACGCCATCTTGAATCTTCTCTTCATATTCAGCTTGACAGTCCTTTCAGAACTGAATCTTTTGGCATTTTTCCGACATTGTGGAAAAACCGAGTTCTGATAAACAAGGCTTTGCACCCAGGGGTACCGCAAAAAAGAGAAATGTGGAGAGTGAGGCGTGTTACCCTGGGGTAGGGAAGGCCACTGGTGGTGTTAAAGGCAGGGAGCAGTCTGTGGCCCAGCTCCTTGGCCATGTGGAGCAGCTCATCTCCGTACCACTGCATCCTCTCCCCCCGCTGACGGAGCATGTCCGCCATCACATGCGCCCCCAGCAGTCCCCTGTAGTGACAGCAAGATTATGGTGTGGTGAGCATGTGGCAATGCCCAGACAATTTCCTACTCATCTAAACACTGACAGCACTATATTATAAAGTCATACAGTTATTAGATCATAATGTCAATTAGACATTTGAACCAGTATCATACACGATCTTGGAGAAGTACTGTGTAGTAGTGAGACAATGCATTGTATTGGTTTGTACCCCAGGACTCGGATGTTGGTCTCAAACACAGACACCACCACATCGTTGTCCAGCCTGACATCCCTCAATGTCCTCCTCACTGCATCCTCAAACTCGTCCAGCTTGTTCAACACCTGGAAACACGGACAAGCAACATTTGTTAATAGGGGAAAAGACTAAAGAAATTGGTGTTTAAACACTTAGACTAAACAAATGATAAACATGAATTATTCCTGTGAATTACTACATTTCAATGATTTTTGCTAGGGTTTCCATTACCATTAGAAAGAAGGGCTATCCATTTTGTCTATACTGCCATTTACTTTATGTGTGTGGCTCTGAGGTGTTGTTGGGAAAATGGATCCCATTTGCTCATTGATTTCTCTATAGACATTTGTGGTACTATAGCTGACAACGATTATAGCCACACAGACAGGATCAGATACTCACCACCAGAGTATCCAGGGTGTCGATCAGTGTGAGGGAGAACCTAGGAGAAAACAAGGTTATATTTGTTAGGGCACACCATATCAAAAATGTTTGCAACAAAACCCTGAAAACAGACGTTTCTTATTTGGCAAGTTCAGATAGTCCATCCCTGTTTCAGCCAGTCTTCTTCCATTTGGTGCTTAATGAATATGACCCAGGTCAGGAGGATGGCCTTCTGCACACACACAACACAGAAACTAGATTCTGCTCCATGTCAGCTTTATCATAGTCATCATCTATTGTGTTTCCAGGCTAAGTGTGTTATATAGAAGGTCTTAAGGAAGAACCAGAGAGGGTTCGGATAGGTCACGTCAAACAGAGTATAACAGGCTTTCCCACATCATCTCACAACACGTCCAAATTAATTTCATTTTCCTATGAGCATTACATATTGAGAAACGTGGAGTTGTACTCACTTCCCCAAAGAGTCATCGATGTCTCCCCTGTTTGGCTCCAGGCCACGCACCCTCCCCCTGCAGCTCAGGGGCATCAGCTCGTCCGCTGGGTATGCATATTTCTGTGGCAGAATCAGGGAACAGGTGCAGTCAGGGTACGGTACACATACTAATTAGGAGGGACATTTGTTTAGATACCTTTCGACTTAGAAGTGTAGGCCGAGTGGATGGCACACAGTCAAGTCAGAGAGCCGTTTGAGCAATAATAAAATATCAACATAACAGTAAACAGCAGCATGCCCTGCTACATGGTCAGTAACAGGCTGACAGCCATAGCTATGGGCTGAAACATCCAATTTTGCCCAATGTAGTTGAAAGTGACAATAATAATGTAAATGGCATACATATGATATATTACTATAAATGATGTGGTCAGACAGACTTACCATATAGCTGCCATAGGCATGATCGAACATCTCAACGATCTGGTCCCTGTAACAGAAAGAAATATACTACATCTACATAACCAAGTAATTTCTAACAGACAAGAGGATAGATGGGTAAAGCGCTGGTGTGTTCAATGATTTAGTCCCTTCGTCTTCACAGTATGGACTTTGCCACTCAGTAAAGGTGGGCATTGCGCAATACTGGAGTGTGATCACACACGGTTGATATCTCACCTGATTTTGGTCTTTTCTTCAGGTAACATGGCCTGACCTTCCTGGCCATTGGCCCAGCTAAGAAGGCTTGTGAGCAGTAGGGCTCTCAGCATCATGGAAATGCCAGGAGAACCCTGTGGCCAGCAAAACAGCTTTGCGCCCATTTAATATTTGACACGTCTGTACACAAGTGGCTGTTCCTGTGCTCTCAATGACGTCCCTGAAAAATCATAGTCCAATGCATTTCTTCTCCCGGAACGTGCATGGGGTGGCCTCATGGACAAGCACAAGAGTTCAGAGAGTTGACAACTGGTTGTCTCCACTACAGTTGATGGGTTTAGCTGTCAAACTAGTTGTCAAAATAGCTAATTGACAACAACGTGTTACATAAAACTATACCAAGACTGGAAATAATTATCAGGTTACTTGGCATGTTACCCCTGGCAGGATCAATAATTAGCGAGCCTCACGAGAGAACCACTGGGTACGTTAGAGATAGTTGACAATTGACATCTGTAGGTGTAACTAGCTTGTTAGCTATCTAACAGTAGCTATGTCCATATACTTTGAATCACACACGAAGCTCCTCTTCTGTTCACTAGCGTGATTTCCCAGTCTATAATCAGGCGTATACTCAACAGGACAGGAAGGAACTCCATCAGCTTAGCTGGCTAGCAGCTAGTTAGCGAACTTAGCTAGCTAATGAACAAAGAGGAGCCGGTGGTGGTCTTCTTTCGTATTGCAACACATCCCTCTTCTTCCGTGTCAGTAGTCCCAGTCACACGGACAACGCCTATCTCCAGACCCAAAGAGTTTTTTCAATCAAACCGTCGATGGGAGAAACCAGCTCAGCTTCTTTGGTGCTACTTATTTAGCTAGCAGTCTACTAAACAACAAGCTTTGAGGGTACCTCTTGATGCTATTGGTCGAGGCAGAAGAAGTATAAGGAAGACATTGGCCGTGTTCGAGAGGATCAAAACCGTCATGTATCATGGGTCAATTCTGACAGACTGATCTACAAATAATAATGAGTAGTTATTTATGATACAAGGTTCTTTTTTTTCTTTTTTAGGGGGTAGATCAGCTTTAATATTGCAGATAGATTGTAACTTCCATCAATGTAATTGTCTGCATCACTTCCAATCCCCCATGTTTTTTTCTCTCGCAAATATATATACATACATATACATACATACACATACATACATATAAATACATATACATACATATATAAACACGTGTATGTGACGAATACAAATTGATATATATATATACACATATCCTTTAAAAAAATATATATTTCCCTTTATTACTTTCCAACCCCACCACCCCTTCCCTAATTGGAGTAAACTAGTGAACAACAATGCTTAGGCCTCTACCTCCAGTTTATACATACTATATACATTTTATGGACAGAGTCAATTTTACAATAATTCTATTTTGTTTGTTTTTACTCATGAACTTCCTCTACCCTCAACCTCTCTGATCATTTTCATGATGTCCATCCGGTTTGCTTCTATATGCCATATCTTTCTAACTGTGCTCTTTCACAAACGCTCTCAATCTATAACCTATATACTTATTATGGACACAGTATGCTTTACATTAGTTATCTTGTTGTTATTAGTTGTTGTTAGTTGTTATTAGTCCCATCCTTCAACTCCATTCAACACCACCCACTATCTCTTAACTCCATCCATATTGGATTTCTATTTGCCATATCTTTTTCAACTGTACTGTGATGTTTTACAAAAGTTCTGAACCCTTCTATTCTCATTGTTTCTACAGATTCTAAATTGAAAATAAACATTTTTGCTAAAAGTATTATTATATTATTGATCGATTGACTATGACTTTTCAGATCACCCAGTAGTGCTATCTGCAGGGTTAGCTCCAGGTAAATATTGCAAATCCCTAGCCATTCCTGAACCTGTGTCCAAAAACAAGCTACAAATGGACAGTACCAAAACAAATGATCTAATGATTCTGTCTCTTTGCAGCAAAATCTGCAGAGCTGGGAAGATTGTATCCCCCATATAAATAACATTCTATTGGTAGCAATAATTTTATATAATAATTTTAATTGAATCAGGCGTCGTTTTGCGCATCAGTTCATAAACACTATGCCATGGAATCAGTACATAAAAAAATTATTCCCAACTATTTTGCAATCTGTATGGGACGGCTGTCAATCCTTTGGTCCTTAAATGAAACTGGTATACTTTTTTATTTATCACAATTTTCTTTAACCAATTATGTTCTTTAATGCAGGGCCTACAGACAAGTTCCTTACTTTTTCCCCCTTCCACTTTCCTCTTCCATTTTTGCGGTAATGCTGCAATTATTTGGTTGTAATTTTGGGTAGAGCAGACATTTCCATATGTTTTTGTTAGTTGCATGTGCGACATAACTCCACCAGTCCTATTTATGATATAATTTACGAAGATTATACCTTTTTAAACATTTTTTTCCAAAAATAATGTTTTTTTTAATCTATTATTATATTTGAGTTTAACCACAATATTTGTTGCATTATTTGTTCTGTCATTTCTGGAGGATTAAATTGAAATTGCAATCAACTTTCTATGGCTTGTTTTAGAAATAGTGATATTTGGGAGATTATTTCCTTTTCAAATTACTGAAAGTGAGAGGTTGTAATCTGAATAAAGGGGAAAAGGCCATTATTGAACATTGGGTGAGACAATTTTGCTAATTTGCTAGAGAACCAGTTCGGATTTAAGTATAACTTTTGTATGACTGAAGCTTTTAGTGACAGTTCTAATGCTTTAATATTTAATCATTTCTGTCCTCCGAATTCATATTCATTATATAAATAGGCCGGTTTAATTTTGTCTGGCTTGCCGTTCCAAATAAAATTGAATATTTTTTTCTCATATAATTTTAAAAAACTGTTCGCTAGGCGTAGGCAAGACCATAAGCAAATAGGTAAACTGGGACAAGACTAAAGAGTTAATCAGGGTGATTTTTCAACAAATTGACAGGTATTTACCTTTCCATGGTAGCAATATTTTTGCTAAACTTTCTATTAAAATGTATTTGAGTGAGTGTGCTCCTCTGTAGCTCAGCTGGTAGAGCACGGCGCTTATAACGCCAAGGTAGTGGGTTCGATCCCCGGGACCACCCCATACACAAAAATATATGCACGCATGACTGTAAATCACTTTGGATGAAAGCGTCTGCTAAATGGCATATTATTATCATTTATTTAATTTGGGATATGTATTCCGAGTATATCCACATCACCATAATAATATAGTACATTTATCATAATTTGGTTGTAATCCAGAGAGGTTAGAAAACAAGGTTCTTTGTGGATTAGTCAATCGGCAGTCGCCTGCAATGTCGAACAAGCCCAATTTGCGTCTTTGTATCACGATAAGAATGGTGACATCAAATGTTGCAGGTTTCCAAAGTTACATTGTTATCAGTTATGGGCATAATATTGAGTTACAATGTAGGCCTATCCATAAACCTACTTTTATAATTTGAATATTTTAAGTAGCTAGATCAACCGGAGAAGCATGGTCATTTTAAAACAACACTTTGCAATATGCCTTTCCTTTCATATGCATGAATTATTAGACTATTAATTATGCCTAAATGTAGGTTTACGCTATCACATCCCTCAACCTGCCTTTCTCTCACCGGACACCTCTGATCTCCAGCACCATGGGTACCCTTACAGTTTACACACACAACTTTTTCCACCGATTCTACACATCTAGGAATCTCCCTCCTACACATCTATCGTTGCAACCCAGTGCTAATTTGTACATATAGTACATAATTAATGAGAGACTGGGTTGCAATTTAATGACGTGCACGAGACTACATCTACCATCTGCCCTTGCGGCATTTTATAACGTCATGTTGTGCGGCGGCTTCATCATCGTCACGCTGTGCAGAGCAGAAGTATGTTGATGGTAGCCTGCTGCCCTGCGATCAGAAACGAGAAGAAGTGGAATGCAACTAAATCCCGTCAAAACAACGACTGCAGTTCGCTGTCGTCGGTGATGGGGAGTCAAAGGGCCTGAGGATACCCCCCAAAATCTCTTATTTGTCTGCTTATGTTGATCAATCATGTCAGTAAGTAGTTTCTTCGCATAGTCTTCTATTGTTGTGTTGCATTTGTTTTTTGTTGTTTTGGTGAAAAAACAATCATATGTAGGTCATATTTTCGCAGAGCATTACACAATTGAACTGTTTTGCATGACAGAGTGAGAGCAAACGAACATGTTGTAGACTACTGTAATGTGAGTGCTGCTGGCACTCTTGATACTTTATCATATGGAAAGTGACCTGCTATGTTATGGAAGAGGCTGAATGCTTGGAGCCATACATAGACCAAATGCCTAATTGTATGTCCACAATTTCTCTTATGTCACTACATATTGAAATCTGATAATGGATCATGGGCTATATGTTTCCATAAATCACAGGCAAAGGCTCCTACTGAGTATTTCAAGAAGAAAAAAGTGTATGTGTGCACCTATCTCACTGAACCACGTTTCCCTTCACTGGCCTTGAGACACTGCATCCAGTTTAGCAAACAGTACGCTCTCTTGACAATCAAATTGTCTGATAAGCTCACATGGGACTGCAGGGCTGTCTTTCCATAGTACTGCTACTGTATGTCAGTACAAGCAGCAACTGTGCTCTAAGAATGGTGGTCATTGTCTTTAATTGCCACAAACTACTTGGTCTATTGGTTTTGGTTGGAAGAACGAGAACACCATTGTCTTGGAATGCAAAATCTGTTGTGGTTGCTTCCTATGGAAAGACACATTTACAGTATGTCCTCCAGGGGAAACTTGATGAGTTTCTGCGAGCCCTGTAGTTAAGTTTTATAGGAGATGTGCAAATATGTTATTGATAATTATGTTATTCTGTAGCCTGTAAATCCGTACTATTTTGTAACCTTTAAGTGAAAATGAATACATACAGGAATTTGTGTGGGTGGTAGGGAGAGTAGGGAGGGGGTGGAAAAGGATGTACATTGAGAACTCTTATATATACATTTTCACTCTTATTTTTTGGAAGATGTTGGATTATTTGCCAGGAAAACTATAAAAACGAATTGTCAAAAATAAAATAACAATTTAGAAGAGTAATGAGCTGAGTATAATTAAATTATATTATTTGCTTGTAACATCTTTGACTTTTTTTTTTTTTTAGAAGAACTCGATATCACTGTTGCTTTGTGCTATGTATTTTGTGTGTTTTGTGTATTGTATTGTTTTATATTGTTGGTGGTGATTGTGTGTTTTACGTATATGTGGTTTGTTGTTGTTGGTGACAGATATATTAAAAATATAAAATAAAATCATTGAAAGGAATGCAAAACCTGACAAAGGTAGGTAGATGGGCATATAAGGAGAGGTTTTGAGATTGTACAGCTTGCTTTAGTGTGTCTGTGTTTGTATATTTGTTTGTTTCTGTTTATTTTTTTACATTTGAGTAATTTAGCAGACACTCTTATCCAGAGCGACTTACAGTTAGTGAGTGCATACATTTTCAGATAGATAGGCGAGACAACCCAATTGAGATGATTTGGGATGAGTCGCATGAAATTCATAGAATGGACCTATCCCCTCATACCACTGCAATTTAGCTGGTACACCATTGAAATTGAAATATAATTTTCAGGTTTCAATTACTACCAGAAAGAGGCCACTACACCCACCGCCGAATGTCAACTTGAATGGGAATGTCTATTCTATTATCAAAATGTCTATGATTTCAATATGTTTCCTATGGAAGATTTACAGTTTAATTTAAAACAATGGATATTCCCACTCAAGTCAACATTCTCTGATGTGTGGACCTCTAACCATCTTTATGGTACCATTTGAAAGTTGATGTTTCAATTTTGACATTTTAGTTAATTTATCAGCCAAAACATGACAACCACCCGGTTTTCAAGAGCAGGTTGTGTCTCAACCGATGGCGGGCACAACACAAAATCCTCTGATTATATAAAATAGGGTCTAAGCTAAAACATATATGAACAAGTTTACATATTTTGATGTTAAAGGTTAAACAAAAAAACATTATTAAACAATTTGACAACCCTGTTTGTAAGCTTTCAAATGATATCAAACTCAAACATGTATCTTTTCCAGTGATGAAGACATGGATGTCTCATGGTAGAGTGGGGTATGCAAAATGGGTCAACTTTGAGCACCTCTTCTGAATGTTTTGGCATTCAAGTCCAAAAAGTTACTTTCTGACCACTTCTACCACGGGCAAACATTTATGGAAGGTTTCATTCAAATCAAAAGGGGTGCAGTCAGAAAGTGATTGAAATCATCTGGAACGACCCATTAGTATTTTTATTTTTACAGCTTACTAATCAATTGGATTGGCATACTGTGTTGTCATTATCTACCTGACCAAGCTTTATAGATTATATTTCACATACGTGGATGTCCACGTAACCACTCTTAATTGGTTAAGGATTTGCTGCACAGGTCCCATATCTGGTCTGCTTCCTTGCAGTATATTGCTGCTTTACTCATGCATATTCTTTATTGTAGTTCAATTGCTTTTTTCTCATACAGATGACCTTCGAGGCAGGGAGCAGCGTGACGCTGCTGTTTGACTTCTGGGATGTGCAAGGACCTGCAGGTACGCTAACACTGATGACAGACCTGTGTCCTCAGGATAATCTAAATCATATATTTTAGAACCTGTTTGTCTGGTTGACTCTATTGTATTTTTCAAGTACAGTTCAGCCCCTCCATTCTGCATAGTGCGTTTCAGGTAACAACAAATTAACTTGTTGCAAATTAGTACTTAGTTGCTTATTTAGACCTGTTTCAATATGGGCCCCTAGCGATGCATGCACTGGTTTCTTACACTCTTAAATCAGGTCACTGTTGTTGTCTGTACAGTACGATAAGTATAGCAGACACTGTGGTGACATCACTGAGTTCCAGACTGACACAATTGGGGTCACTGTTGATGACCATCATTGCTATCAGCCATGATAAGCTCTGTGGTCAATGTGTTATGTGTTTGCAGGGATGGTGCTGTCTGTGTTCGTGGTCCTCCTGTTGACCGTGTTCTACGAGCTGCTGAAGGTGTGGAGGGTCTGGCTGGGGAAGCGCCCCTCTCCCTTCCCCTCCTCAGACTGCCAGGGAAGCAGCGCCGCATTAGCCAGTAGCCTGTCAGAGTCCTCTCTGGCCCCCATGGAACAAACTGCCCCCACTCCCTCCCCCATGAACAGGTAGGATTCACACAGGAGCAGCCCTGCCCATGTAGTTGTCTGTGATTACCATGTTCCAGGGATGCTGGCTTTCATCTACCAGGTCACAAATTGGCCAGAGAGTGCATGCACCTGGTTTCACAGGCCTACACAAAGCACTGATCAATTATAAGAAGAAAGACGAGCAGGTCATTAGATCCATGAGAACCTGAACTGTGCACCTGTATATAATGACTCCAGAGAGACTACTGCAATAACACTGTTCTCTCTGTCTCATTTCCCCCAGATGGCTACTCCGTGGGATCCAGACAGCCCTGCACATCCTGCAGGTAACCCTTGGCTACATGTTGATGTTGTGCGTCATGTCCTACAACACCTGGATCTTCCTGGGGGTCATCTTGGGCTCTGTCCTGGGATACTTCATAGGGTTCCCTCTACTGGGTCAAATCTGATCAAACAGAGGAATCAACAGAAAGAGAAGAATCTTTTTCCTGGACTATAGATCTATAGGCACTAGTTATCCTGTACCTGTTGGTTAAAGATGTGCTCTGAAGAACCTATCATAGCACCTCTCATGGTTTTGTCATTCTGAACCTGTTGTGCACTCAATGTGCAATAGATCTCCCTGTGACTGTGTCGCTTTTCAAGTTACCTGAAGTGGAAGGTGGTTCCAGTATTTCTTCCCTACTTCTACAGTCTCTTAAAGCAGATGTGTGAGAAGTAAAAAGCAAGATGGGGACTTCCATAGTGTGACACAGATGTACAAAGAGTACAGCATGGTAGATGAGTGATCGAGCACACCCATTGTACCTTATTATCACAAGAGAAGTCTCATGAAGTTAATGCTTTTTTGTGTTCAAGACATTGTGCTACACTGTATGACCTACTGTACTATGCATATCCACCATCTATGTGGTCCCAAGTTTGAGTATGGCCCTCGAGTTCAACCTGTGGCTGCTTGACCTGAGGTCTCATTCTACCATCTCACTCCAAGGTCAGACTACTTGCAGAGGGAACTGAGATTATGCATTCCCAGTCATAAGACAACATTTTCTGGAATTTCCACTTTGACAGCACAGAAGCATGTGATTGAGTGTTGTAACTCCATAGATACTGTATGTCAGGCTCAGTGGGTAACAGTTTGTTTAATTGCTCTCAAGTACATAAGAGGAGAACTGAAAGTGTGGGTCATGTGGCTTTTGTTAATCATTTGTGAGAGAGAGAGACACTTGAGATAGTATACACCAACCTTTTAGTGCCTTTGATATCCAAAATACATTTGAGACATATTTTCAGTAGAATTATGCAGTAACCTAATCATGTGAAATCATGAACGTAAAGCTTTTTTTCATACGCTATTGATCTAAAGTAAACTGAAAGTAGATAATGGCCTACTCATACAAGGCTTTTAAACTTTTCATCTGAACCACTTTTAGAATGGTGCTTCTCAATAGGGACTTTATATGAACATGTGCTTACTACTGTTGTATTTTAGTGTTTTATTATAACTATCAATAAAATACCACTCACCTTTGTTAACATAATTTGATCAAAAAATATATGATTTGATTGGCTTAAAAACAGTTTATACCATTTGTCTAGATACAGAGGAGAAATAGGAAAACCATATCAAATCAATGTATTTATTAATCCATAAGTATACTCTGTCATACATATAGCAAAATACAATCATAAAAAGCTCTTGCATAGCTTTACACAAAATAAAGAATATAGCTGAGGATAGTGCATTGGGCACCATACACACATACAGTATTTGTCATAAATAGAGGAAGGAAACAGAAGGACTCCGTCTTAAAGGAATAGTTCACTGATAGTTTGATTGAACTATCCCTTTAAGTCATGGAGATACATGGACCTATTTTCCCCAAGACTACAAACGCAGCCTGGTTAAGAACAAATATATACAGTGGCCATAGCATGGATAGAAAATAATCATAATTCAATTTCCCTCATTTTGTAGAGTGGGGGAAAATAACAAATATAGACTTGGTTATATTCCCTTAGTGTGGCCAGAGGAGACTGTGGACAAAGAGTAAGGTGTGATGGGTCCGCACTCATTTTTCAATGTTTTTAGATTGTGACACAGAGGCCTCTTCATGACAAGGTACATGAAGTCAGTCATCTATGTGGTCCCATGTAGCTCAGTTGGTAGAGCATGGCGTTTGCAACGCCAGGGTTGTGGGTTCGATTCCCACGGGGGGCCAGTATGAAAAAGTATGAAAATGTATGCACTCACTAACTAAGTCGCTCTGGATAAGAGCGTCTGCTAAATGACTAAAATGTCAAATGTAAATCTAGACAACACACTCCCACACGCACACTGAGCATCCCATCTTAATGAGAGATTCTGATGCGTCACAGACAAGATATCAGCAGAGCAAGTCCCTTTAGTAATAACTAAGCATGCCCATGGCAGTGGCTTGTCAGTAGCACTGTGGCTGACATAGGACCTCTAGCATCTATAATAAGACTAGCAACTGCTATCATTTGAGCAGCTCCGCTCACACTAAATAAGGGTTAGACTAACACACAGAAAAGTAAGCAAGTGCCTTGTCATGCTGACGTCATGCACTGTAAAAAGATAGTGTTGAAACCATAAGGCCGCTTGTGAAAATAAAAAGATAATTGTTCAAAAGAAGGCTTAACATACACTTATTTCAAGACAAAATCTCTCTGGCTGGTTTTATACAATCGTGTGACAAGTCATTGTTAAAATATGTTAAAAAGCAGATCTCCCAGACCCTGAATGCAATGATAGCTGAATCACTATAATGATATGTTATACAACAATGCCCATTACAGTAAGATGTCATGACAAAGAAGTAAAACAGAGCCGTTTGTGTCAAGAGCCAGCTTACAGTGCCCCCTAGTGCTCAGTAAGAGGTCATGCAATGACCAGTGAGTGTGACCATACCCATGCACCATAGAGTTACCTCTATCATGCCATGCATCTCTGTGAACATATCCTTAGGGCCCTTGCAGATGGTCATCTGTAGTGTAATGTGTATCTTCTGCGCCTACAATCCTCCCCACATCCCTTATCCAATTATGACCTTTAAAAAGGGCAATTCCGCCACTTTTCAACCTCAGTTCATTACCTCCATCACCATACCAGTGTCTACATGGGAAAACAGTGGGTTTCTATGAGCTGTGGTTAAAAAGATAAGGTCCTAAAAAAATGCTTCTCTGTGACATCACAGGGTAGGATTAAAAGTAAAAAACAGTGATTTTTCAAAACCTGCAATAAGTTTCTAACCCAAGGGAGGGTATTTTCTTGCTCCGCACGTCACTGCGAATCTCAGTGTTTTTTTCCTTCCACTTTTATTTTAAACTTTTGATGATGTCATCGGGTAGAACGTTATATATATTTTTTATGTCTTCCCATTCAAATCTCATATAGAATTTCGGTCTCGTACTCCTCTGTTTTCCCAGCAAAGTCTTCCCCGGTCTCAGAGTCGTCGTGAAGTGCAGTGTTTCCCTGCTCTACAACCACCACCACCTCACCTGGGTCGGTTAGAGAGTCCTCTGTTTTCAGAGCATCCATCATTGGCTGAGCTTCGCCCTCATCCAAGGCCTCATTGGTAAGTGATTGGAAGCCGCTGTCGTTGTGGTGCCGGGGGATGGAGTCTACGGCACACTCCGTTATCCTCTCTTCGTCCTCTTCCTGTACAGCCATCTCTATTTCCAGTATGGCGTTCTCAATAGCCTCCTCCTCCTCTTCTCCCTCGATGGATGACTCACCCTCAATGGCTGCCTCCACCTCCTCCTGCCTCTCCTCCTGTAAATCTCCGACCTCTTCCTGTATCACTATTTCCTGTAAGGTGTTCTCAATGGCCGCCTCGCCCTCCTCCCCCTTGCCCTCAATAGCTGCCTCCCCCTTTTCCTGAAGCTCCCCCTCAGCTTCCTGGTTTGGACCTGTTTCTATCAGCTGCTCGCTCACTTCCTGTGGGGCACTTTTCCACTGCAGTGACTTACTGTGCACCTCCTCCACCACGGTGGTGATGAGTGTCACCTCCTCCTCCCCATCCTCCAGAGTCAGCATCCTCGGCTCTGTCCCATTGGTGAGAACAGCCAAGTCCTCCTCTGAGGCCGGGACTACCATCTCCACCACCGGGTTGATGAGGAAACGGATCTGCTGCACGCTGTCTGGGGAATCAGGCTCCTTGGGGGGGTCTAGTTCCGTGGGGGTCTTTGGATCTGGTTCCATGGGGGTCGCTCCCACCTCCTCCATCTCCCCCTCCTCGGGGATGAAATCCACTCCCGGCACCTCCAAGCACGACTCGTAGGGCATCGGGCCCATCCCGTCCAGCTGGATCATGGAGACCACTTGCCTGCGCCGCCAGTTGGACCGGCCACCTCCTCCCAGGGACCCGTCAGGCTCCTCATCCCCACCACCGAACTGGGCGGCCCAGTCTACCGAAGGGCTCTCCCCCAGCAGGTGGAGGTTGGGGTCGCTGTTGGTCAGGATCATGCTGTCTCTGTACAGGTTGTGTCTCTTCTGGACCGCCGCCTCTTTCACAGCTGTAGGCACACAGAGGGGAGAGAGAATCACTACCATGCTATGATTATAACAGTTCAGTTGTATCAGATTTACATCAGAGCCGTATTCACAAATCGCCTCAGAAAAGCACTGCTGAATCTGCTGATCTAAGATCAGGTCCTCCCTGATATAATCATATTCCGTGTGCTCTAAAAAACAAAAATGATCCTAGATTAGCAGTCCTACCCTGCGATACTTTACGAATAGTCTAGTCTATGCCAGGCCAGTGTCTCCAATGCTTGTCCAGTGTCCACCACTCACCCATCATGATGTCCTTGGTGACAGACTGCAGCACCACCTCCTCAAACACGTTCTCCACCAGGATGAACCGGGAGAAGTCCTCAAAGATCATCTCCTGGAAGGAAGGGAAGTCCTGAGAGAGAGGAGAGGAGAGGTTACAGACTAATGCACTAGACATAGGTAACGTCCCAAGTGGCACCCCAGTCCCTATATAGTGCACTACCAGAGCCTGGGTCGTAAGTTGTGCACTACATCGACTGTAGGGTTCCATATGAGACTGAACCATAGAGTAAAGGGGTGGCTAGAGTCTGAGGGGTATCTGTCTTAGGGAGACAAGGATAGCTGGTAAAAGACTATAATCAGTGAGCCTCACCGGATGGCAGGAGGGAGTGAGCTGCTTCAGCATGTAGGGGATGATGATCTGTAGCAGGGCCTCTCTGAAGAACTTCTTACGCACCGTGCTACTGTCATAGTCATATTTCTGACAGGGACAGACAGAGGGACGCAGACAGAATACATTAGACTCTTTTATCCTTGATGGCAAGGGTTGCAAAATTGCGGTACATTTCCAAAAATGTCCAGGGTTTCCGGCCTCCTGATTGGAATATTCCCGGAATCAGAATAAGCAGGAAATCTGAAATCCTCCAACCAATATTATTTAGGGAAAAACTTTTGCAACCGTATTAAATGGGCAATCTATTCTTAATCAATCATTCGATCAAATCAGTCATTCTCCTTCATCCTAATCCACCCTCAGTCTAACTAACTAACCTTGAGCACTCTGTCCTGACAGCATTGGATGGTCTTACACAGGTCCTCTCCTCTCTGGCCCTTTCCCTCCAGACTCTGGTGCAGCAGCTGTTCAAACGTGTACACAGCGTTGTCCATTTGCTGTTACACAGAGGAGAGAGGTTATTAGTGATACATTGGGGAAAAAGACAGATTGTCACTGATCTCACGTAGCCCATATAGACATTGGGTGGTTCCATTTTATGCTACATAAGTTCCTATGGTGTTCCTGAAATACCCTCTCACGCCACCAGATGGGGCCACTACAATCCGTCACAAAGTGCAGTAAGAAAAAGAATGTCAAAGTGCAGTAAGAAAATAACTACAGTGTTGGTGGTCTGGTGTGGCAGAGCAGATCCATGCCTACCAGGTAGTGGGATTTGTGGGTTAAGATCTCACCTCTCTCATGAGGATCTGAGCCCTTTGGATGAACACGGAGGGGCTGGACACATCAAATCTCTGCTGCAGCCCTTCCAGACTCAGCTGCTCCACCTTCTCATAGCAGCTCTGCATCTTCACCGGGTGGAATGCCAGCATAGAGATCTTCTCCATGTGCTGAGAGAGAGAGAGAGAGCGAGAGAGCGAGAGAGAGAGGGGAAAGAAAGGAATGGGGGGGAGTAGGGGGCGAGAGAGGGTAGAGAGTAGGGAGAGCGGATGAGGACATGGCAACACCGAGCACTTAAATAGATCCTCCAAGACAGAGCTACAGTACATTTTATGGAACAGTCACAGAGGTCACCAAGGAGTGAACTCCAACTTGTGTTTTCAAGCCCTCCGGTCGTCCACTCACCTCCCCCAGTTTGTCCTTGCCCTCTCCGTTGAGCGTGTTCTTGCTGACCTCCACCAGCTCTCTGAAGAAGACGTCTCGGACCTCTGAGAAGCCTCTGCTGGTGGGCTCCATCAAGGCTTCCAGGATGGAGCTGAGGTAGGGCTGGACGCTGCCCCGCAGGAGCTGCTCTGCCCTGGGCAACACCAGAGCTACGAAGGGGGGGAGACAAGGAGGAGTACGGTTAGTCACCATGGTGAGTAGACAGTAAACACCCACACTTCCAGACCACAGTAATACCAAGCATTACCCAGAGACAGACTGAAAAGTCCGGTTAAAAGGAACCAAAATATCATTAGCCATCAAACCGGTGACTGTGAAATAATGCAGCCATGACCTAAAGCAACCCTACTAACCTGGCTGCTATTGTAGGCCTAACAATGTCCAACTAACAAAGTCATGAACAGTTTTCAGTCATTTACACACAAAACATGTAGGTATTTTAGTCAGATCCCAATCAACTGTTCTGGCACAGAGGCAACCATGACAAAGTGAAGGTGGAACAGAGAGACTACTATGCCAATCGTGGGTACAGAGTAAGCATTGCCAAACCGCTGGTAATAACTACATCAGTCGATCAATCACATTTATTTATAAAGCCCTTTTTACATCAGCAGATGTCACAAAGTACTTATAGAAACCCAGCCTAAAACCCCAAACAGCAAGCAATGCAGATGTAGAAGCACGGTGGCTAGGAAAAACTCCCTAGAAAGGCAGGAACCTAGGAAGAAACCTAGAGAGGAACCAGGTTCTGAGGGGTGGCCAGTCCTCTTCTGGCTGTGCCGGGTGGAGATTATAAGAGAACACTGCCATTAACGTCAGAGTATTATGTCAAAGTGGAATTATGTTTTTCGAAATGTTTACAAATTAATAAAAAATTCAAAGCTGAAATGTCTTGAGTCAATAAGTATTCAACCCCTTTGTTATGGCAAGCCTAAATAAGTTCAGGAGTAAAAATGTGCTTAACAAGTCACATAAGTTGCATGGACTTACTCTGTGTGCAATAATAGTGTTTAACATGATTTTTGAACGACTACATCTGTACTAAACACATACAATGATCTGTAAAGGTCCCTCAGTTGAGCAGTGAATTTCAAACACAGATTCAACCATAAAGACCAGGGAGATTTTCCAATGCCTCGCAAAGAAGGGCACCTATTGATAGATGGGTAAAAATTAAAAAAGCAGACATTGAATATGCCTTTGAGCATGGTTAAGTTATTAATTACACTTTGTATGGTATATCAATACACCCAGTCACTACAAAGATACAGGCGTCCTTCCTAACTCAGTTGCCGTAGAGGAAGGAAACCGCTCAGGGATTTCACCATGGGGCCAATAGTGAATTTAAAACAGTTACAAAGTTTAATGGCTGTGATAGTCAAAAACTGAGTATGGATCAACAACATTGTAGTTACTCCACAATACTAACCTAATTGACAAGAGTGAAAAGAAGGAAGCCTGTGCAGAATAAAAAAATATTCCAAAACGGGCGGCAGGTAGTTTAGTGGTTAAGAGCGTTGTGCCAGTAACTGAAAGGTCACTGGTTCTAATCCCCGAGCTGACTAGGTGAAAAATCTGTCGATGTGCCCTTGAGCAAGGCACTTAACCCTAATTGCTCCTGTAAGTCGCTCTGGATAAGAGCGTCTGCTAAATGACTAAAATGTAAATATATTCTGTTTGCCCAAGGCACTAAAGTAATACTGCAAAAAATGAAAACAAAGTGTTATGTTTGGGGCAAATCCAATACAACACATTACTAAGTACCACTTTCCATATTTTCAAGCATAGTGGTGGCTGCATCATGTTATGGGTACTAGGCTTGGGTGGTATACTATATATACACCGTATACCGGGGTATTTGGGAAAAGTCATGGGATGGTTTTTCAATACCGTCAAAACTGTTTTATTTGAAGTTTAATACTTTCGAATATTTGTAGCTACTTTTTAAGTAAATACCTGCAGTCAACTTGTGCAAGATCTTTGGAGATAAAGAACATTGCGTTCTTAATTTCACCTGCCACATTATTATCAATCATACGGTAGTCCCCAGTCACGTGGTGTTTGTTTACCAGCACAGAACGACGAGAGACCGGAGCCTTGTGAGTCACTCACTGTTGTGCAGCATGTGCCAGGTGATCTAATTACAGTATGGAATTCACAACTCAAATAAAATAAAATAGTATTGGTCGCATACACATATTTAGCAGATGTTATTGCGGGTGTAGCGAAATGCTTGTGTTCCTAGCTCCAACAGTGCAGTAGTATCTAACATTACGCAACAATACACACAAATCTCAAAGTAAAAGAATGGAATTAAGAAATATTGAAATATTAGTAACAGCAAAGCCGGAGTATGTATGTATTTACTGTGACTTCGGAAAGTATTCAGACCCCTTGACTTTTTCCACATTTTGTTACGTTACAGCCTTATTCTAAAATTGATTAAATAAATGTTTTTCGTCAGCAATCTACACACAATATATATATTTTTTAAAATCAATTTTAGAATAAGGCTGTAACGTAACAAAATGTGGAAAAAGTCAAGGGGTCTGAATACTTTCCGAAGGCACTGTATGTCTGTGTATGTAAATGTATGTATGCATGCGCACACACATGTGCGCACACACACACACATATGTATATACATACAGTGGGGAAAAAAAGTATTTAGTCAGCCACCAATTGTGCAAGTTCTCCCACTTAAAAAGATGAGGCCTGTAATTTTCATCATAGGTACACGTCAACTATGACAGACAAATTGAGAAGAAAAAAATCCAGAAAATCACATTGTAGGATTTTTAATGAATTTATTTGCAAATTATGGTGGAAAATAAGTATTTGGTCACCTACAAACAAGCAAGATTTCTGGCTCTCACAGACCTGTAACTTCTTCTTTAAGAGGCTCCTCTGTCCTCCACTTGTTACCTGTATTAATGGCACCTGTTTGAACTTGTTATCAGTATAAAAGACACCTGTCCACAACCTAAAACAGTCACACTCCAAACTCCACAATGGCCAAGACCAAAGAGCTGTCAAAGGACACCAGAAACAAAATTGTAGACCTGCACCAGGCTGGGAAGACTGAATCTGCAATAGGTAAGCAGCTTGGTTTGAAGAAATCAACTGTGGGAGCAATTATTAGGAAATGGAAGAAATACAAGACCACTGATAATCTCCCTCGATCTGGGGCTCCACGCAAGATCTCACCCCGTGGGGTCAAAATGATCACAAGAACGGTGAGCAAAAATCCCAGAACCACACGGGGGGACCTAGTGAATGACCTGCAGAGAGCTGGGACCAAAGTAACAAAGCCTACCATCAGTAACACACTACGCCGCCAGGGACTCAAATCCTGCAGTGCCAGACGTGTCCCCCTGCTTGAGCCAGTACATGTCCAGGGTCTTTCAGCATGACAATGATCCCAAACACACCGCCCGGGCAACGAAGGAGTGGCTTCGTAAGAAGCATTTCAAGGTCCTGGAGTGGCCTAGCCAGTCTCCAGATCTCAACCCCATAGAAAATCTTTGGAGGGAGTTGAAAGTCCGTGTTGCCCAGCGACAGCCCCAAAACATCACTGCTCTAGAGGAGATCTGCATGGAGGAATGGGCCAAAATACCAGCAACAGTGTGTGAAAACCTTGTGAAGACTTACAGAAAACGTTTGACCTGTGTCATTGCCAACAAAGGGTATATAACAAAGTATTGAGAAACTTTTGTTATTGACCAAATACTTATTTTCCACCATAATTTGCAAATAAATTCATAAAAATCCTACAATGTGATTTTCTGGAATTTTATTTCTCATTTTGTCTGTCATAGTTGACGTGTACCTATGATGAAAATTACAGGCCTCTCTCATCTTTTTAAGTGGGAGAACTTGCACAATTGGTGGCTGACTAAATACTTTTTCCCCCACTGTATATACACACATATATATATATATGTATATATATATATATATATATATATATATATATATATATACACACACACACACAAAACCGGTCAAACATTTTAGAACACATATTATGGCAAGAACAGCTCAAATAAGCAAAGAGAAACAACAGTCCATAATACTTTAAGACATGAAGGTCAGTCAATACGGAACATTTCAAGAACATTGAACGTTTCTTCAAGTGCAGTCGCAAAAACCATCAAGCGCTATGATGAAACTGGCTCTCATGAGGACCGCCACAGGAATGGAAGACCCAGAGTTACCTCTACTGCAGAGGATAAGTTCATTAGAGTTAACAGCCACAGAAATTGCAGCCCAAATAAATGCTTCAGAGTTCAAGTAACAGACACATCTCAACATCAACTGTTCAGAGGAGACTGTGTGAATCAGGCCTTCATGGTTGAATTGCTGCAAAGAAACCACTACTAATGGTCACCAATAATAAGAAGAGACTTGCTTGGGCCAAGAAACACGAGCAATGGACATTAGACCAGTGGAAATGTGTGCTTTGGTCTGGAGTCCAAATTTGAGATTTTTGGTTCCAACCGCCGTGTCTTTGTAAGACGTGGTGTGGGTGAACGGATGATCTCCGCATGTGTAGTTCCCACCGTAAAGCATGATGGAGGAGGTGTTATGGTGTGGGAGTGCTTTGCTGGTGACACTGTCTGTGATTTATTTAAAATTCAAGGTACACTTAACCAGCATGGCTACCACAGCATTCTTGCAGCGATAAGCCATCCCATCTGTTTGGCCTTAGTGGGACTATAATTTGTTTTTCAACAGGACAATGACCCAACACACC
Organism: Coregonus clupeaformis; assembly: GCF_020615455.1. Taxonomy (NCBI): domain Eukaryota; kingdom Metazoa; phylum Chordata; class Actinopteri; order Salmoniformes; family Salmonidae; genus Coregonus; species Coregonus clupeaformis. The sequence continues at coordinate 20,341,779 of NC_059218.1, read as the reverse complement.
TCCAGGCTGTGTAAGGGCTATTTTACCAAGAAGGAGAGTGATGGAGTGCTGCATCAGATGACCTGGCCTCCACAATCCCCCGACCTCAACCAAATTGCGATGCTTTGGAATGAGTCAGACCGTAGAGTGAAGGAAAAGCAGCCAACAAGTGCTTAGCATATGTGGGAACTCCTTCAAGACTGTTGGAAAAGCATTCCAGGTGAAGCTGGTTGAGAGAATGCCAAGAGTGTGCAAAGCTGTCATCAAGGCAAAAGGTGGCTATTTAAAGAATCTCAAATATATTTTTATTTGTTTAACACTTTTTTGGTTACTACATGATTCCATATGTGTTATTTCATAGTGTTGAAGTCTTCACTATTATTCTACAATGTAGAAAATAGTAAAAATAAAGAAAAACCCTTGAATGAGTAGGTGATTTAAAACTTTTGACCGGTAGTGTATACACATTCACACTGAACAAAAATATAAACGCAACATGTTATGTGTTGGTCCCATGTTTCATGAGCTGAATAAAAGATCCCAGAAATGTTCCATTTGCACAAAAAGCTTATTTCTCTCTTATTTTGTGCACACATTTGTTTACATCCCTGTGAGTGAGTATTTTAGCCTTTGTCAAGATAATCCATCCACCTGACAAGTGTGGCATTTCAAGAAGCTGATTAAACAGCATGATCATTACACAGGTGCACCTTGTGCTGGGAACAAAAGGCCACTCTAAAATGTGCCGTTTTTTCACTCAACACAATACCACAGATGTCTCAGGTTTTGAGGGAGCGTGCAATTGTCATGATGACTGCAGGAATGTCCACCAGAGCTGTTGCCAGATAATTCAATGTTAATTTCTCTACCATTTCTCTGCCCTCCCAGGCCCACCCATGGCTGCGCCCCTGCCCAGTCATGTGAAATCCATTGATTAGGGCCTAACAAATTTATTTCAATTAACTGATTTCCTTATATGAACTGCAATTGTTGCTTTTATATTTTTGTTCAGTATATATACATTTAACATTTACATTTTAGTCATTTAGCAGACACTCGTATCCAGAGCGACTTACAGTTAAGTGAGTGCATATGTTTTTTTTCAAATGTTGATTTTTTTCATAAATATACAGTGCCTTCAGAAAGTATTCAGACCCCTCGACTTTTTCCACATTTTGTTATGTTACAGCCTTATTCTAAAATTGATTAAATAAAAAAAATCCTCAGCAGTCTATACACAATACCCCATAATGACAAAGTAAAAACAGATTCTTAGAAAGTTTTGCAAATGTATTAAAAATAAAAAAACAGAAATACCTTATTTACATAAGTATTCAGACCCTTTGTTATGAGACTCGAAATTGAGCTCAGGTGCATCCTGTTTCCAATGATCATCCTTGAGATGTTTCTACAACTTGATTGGTGTCCTCCTGTGGTAAATTCAATTGATTGGACATGATTTGGAAAGGCACACACCTGTCTATATAAGGTCCCACAGTTGACAGTGTATGTCAGAGAAAATAACCAAGCCAGGAGATCGAAGGAATTGTCCGTAGAGCTCCGAGACAGGATTGTGTTGAGGAACAGATCTGGGGAAGGCTACCAAAAAATGTCTGCAGCATTGAAGGTCCCCAAGAACACAATGGCCTCCATCATTCTTCAATGGAAGAAGTTTGCAACCACCAAGACTCTTCCTAGAGCTTGCCGCCCGGCCAAACTGAGCAGTCGGGGAAGAAGGGCCTTGGTCAGGGAGGTGACCAAGAACCTGATGGTCACTCTGACATAGCTCCAGAGTTCCTATGTGGAGATGGGAGAACCTTCCAGAAGGACAACCATCTCTGCAGCACTCCACCAATCAGGCCTTTATGGTAGGGTGGCCAGACGGAAGCCTCTCCTCAGTAAAAGGCACATGACAGCCCGCATGGAGTTTGCCAAAAGGGACCTAAAGGACTCTCAGACCATGAGAAATAAGATTCTCTGGTCTGATGAAAACAAGATTGAACTCTTTGCCCTGAATACCAAGTGTCACGTCTGGAGAAAACCTGGCACCATCCCTACGGTGAAGGATGGTGGTGGCGATGTTTTTCAGCGGCAGGGACTGGGAGACTAGTCATGATCGAGGGAAAGATGAACGGAGCAAAGTAAAGAGAGATCCTTGATGAAAACCTGCTCCAGAGCGCTCAAGACCTCAGACTGTGGTGAAGGTTCACCTTCCAACAGGACAACAACCCTAAGCACACAGCCAAGACAACGCAGGAGTGGCTTCAGGACAAGTCTCTGAATGTTCTTGAGTGGCCCAGCCAGAGCCCAGACTTTAACCCGATTTAACATCTCTGGAGAGACCTGAAAATAGCTGTGCAGTTACGCTCCCCATCCAACCTGACAGAGCTTGAGAGGATGTGCAGAGAAGAATGGGAGAAACTCCCCAAATACAGGTGTGCCAAGCTTGTAGCGTCATACCCAAGAAGACTTGAGGCTGTAATCGCTGCCAAAGATGCTTCAACAAAGTACTGAGTAAAGGGTCTGAATACTTATGTAAATGTTATTTCAGTTTTATAATTTGAATAAATTAGCAAAAATGTGTAAAAACATGTGAGGGAAAAAAAACAATGTAATACATTTTAGAATAAGGCTGTAACCTAACAATATGTGGGAAGAGTCAAGGGGTCTGAATACTTTCTGAAGGCACTGTGTGTGTATATACATACACACATATACATATATACATACACACATATACATATATACATACATACATACATACATACACACACACACACTGTATATGTGATGGGATGTTTAGACAATATGGACAGTATGTGGATAGAATGTAGTATATCTGAAGAATACATAGGATATAATAGTATATGTACAGCAATAGCGAAATAGGATGGTCTTGACTAGAATACAGTATACATATTAAATGGGTAAAACAGTATGTAAACATTATTAAAGTGACCAGTGTTCCATGTCTATGTACATAGGGCAGCAGCCTCTAAGGTGCAGGGTTAAGTAACCGGGTGGTAGCCGGCTAGTGACAGTGACTAAATTCAGGGCAGGGTACTGGGTGGAGGCCGTCTAGTGATGGCTATTTAACAGCCTAATGGCCTTGAGATAAAATCAGTTTTTCAGTCTCTCGGTCCCAGCTTTGATGCACCTGTACTGACCTCACCTTCTGGATGATAGCGGGGCAAACAGGCCGTGGCTCGGGTGCTGAGGTCCTTGATGATCTTCTTGGACTTCCTGTGACACCGGGTGCTGTAGATGTCCTGGAGGGCAGGCAGTGTGCTCCCGGTGATGTGTTGGGCAGACTGCACCACACTCTGGAGAGCCCTGAGGTTGCGGACGGTGCAGTTGCCATACCAGGCGGTGATACAGCCTGACAGGATGCTCTCAATGGTGCATCTGTAAAAGTTTGTGAAGGTCTTAGGGGCCAAGCCAAATTTATTAATGTGTACGCCGAGGAACTTGAAGCTTTTCACCTTCTCCACTGCAGCCCCGTGGGCGTGCTCCCTCTGCGGTCTCCTGAAGTCCACGATCAGCTCCTTTTTGTTGACGTTGAGGGAGAGGTTATTTTCCTGGCAACACTCTGCCAGGGCCCTCACCTCCTCCCTGTAGGCTGTTGTGTCATCTGCAAACTTGATGATTGAGTTGGAGGCGTGCTTGGCCACACAGTCATGGGTGAACAGGGAGTACAGGACGGGGCTGAGCATGCACCATTGTGGGGCCCCTGTGTTGAGGATCAGCGTAGTGGAGGTGTTGCTGCCAACCTTCACCACCTGGGGGCGGCCGTCAGGAAGTCCAGGACCCAGTTGCACAGGGCGGGATTCAGACCCAGGGCCCTGAGCTTAATGATGAGCTTGGAGGGTACTATGGTGTTGAAGGCTGAGCTGTAGTCAATGAACAGCATACATAGGTATTTCCTCTTGTCCAGATGGGATAGGGCAGTGTGCAGTGCGATGGCGATTGCATCATCCGTGGATCTATTGGGGCGGTAGGCAAATTGCAGTGGGTCTAGGGTGACAGGTAAGGTGGAGGTGATATGATCCTTAACTAACCTCTCAAAGCACTTCATGATGACAGAAGTGAGTGCAACGGGGCGATAGTCATTTAGTTCAGTTACCTTCGCTTTCTTGGGTAAATGTTTGCCAGCTAGATATCTTATAACTATTGACTGTCTAAAATGTGCTAAATGCTCTGTAGTTGTGCATTTGGTTTGCTAATTTAGTAGCTAGTTAGCTATCTAGCTAAGTGGTTAACTTCTTCCAAAATCAAGTATTCGCTTGGTAACAGCAGAGAATCCTCTACAGGATCAGGAGCCTTGCCGGCTAATATTTGTTTTGTGCGGGCAGCAAACCGTGAGTATCATTTTTTAGTTACTTGGACACTTGTATAGTTTAGGTCAGAAACTGTACAAAATGTTTGCATTGCGCTCGTTAGAATTTAGTTAGCATTCTCTATGGGATTTGACATGTACTTGTCAGCATTGCTAACATTCGGATTACAGAGTATCTGTAGGGTTTGAAAACAGTGCCCCTTGTGTTCAGTATGGCACAAGGTTGGTATGAAGGTATGACAATCTGGATACCGCCCAAGCCTAATGGGTATGCTTGTAATCGATAAGGACTGGGGAGTTTTTCAGGATTAAAAAGAAAGCGCAGGCAAAATCCTAAAGGAAAACCTGGTTCAGTATGCTTTCCACCAGACACAGAGATTAATTCACCTTTCAGCGGGACAATAACCTAAAACACAAGGCCAAATCTACACTGGAGTTGCTTACCAAGAAGAAAGTGAATGTTCCTGAGTGGCTGAGTTACAGTTTTGACTTAAATCTACTTGAAAATCTGGCAGGACCTGAAAATGGTTGTCTAGCAATGATCAACAACCAATTTGACTGAGCTTGAAGAATTTTCAAAAGAATAATGGACAAATGTTGCACAATCCAGTGTGAAGAGCTCTTAGAGACTTACCCAGAATGACTCACAGCTGTAATTGCTGCCAAAGGTGCTTCTACAAAGCATTGACTCGGGGGTGAATACTTATGTAAATGAGATACGTCTGTATTTCATTTTCAATAAATGTGCAATATATTCTAAAAACATGTTTATACTTTGTCATTATGGGGTATTGTGTGTAGATGGGTGAGAAAAACAATCTACTTAATCAATTTTGAATTCAGGCTGTAACACAACAAAATGTGGAATAAGTCAAGGGGCATGAATGCTTTCTGTAGGCACTGTATGCTGTATATGACCAGTTCCTGAAGAGTAACTACATACAAAACCTAATAAAAACACAGTAATGGACTAAAATCGTCCTGATTATTCCATACACACACACACACACACACACACACACACACACACACACACACACACACACACACACACACACACCAATCATCACATAGTGGACCTGTGAGCCCTGGCCTCCAGTGACATCCAAGGAATGCAGTCCTTCAACATTGTCTCCATTGGAAACAAAACACGAGAGAGAAAAGGTTAGAGCAGGCAGGCAGACGAGAGAAAGTGAGGAGGTGAAGAATGACAAAGAGAGGGAGAGAGATGAGTGTAAGGGATGAGAGTAAGGGATGAGAGAGAGATGAGAGTAAGGGATGAGTGTAAGGGATGAGAGAGAGATGAGAGTAAGGGATGAGTGTAAGGGATGAGTGTAAGGGATGAGAGAGAGATGAGAGTAAGGGATGAGTGTAAGGGATGAGAGAGAGATGAGAGTAAGGGATGAGTGTAAGGGATGAGTGTAAGGGATGAGTGTAAGGGATGAGAGTAAGGGATGAGAGAGAGATGAGTAAGGGATGAGTGTAAGGGATGAGAGAGAGATGAGTGTAAGGGATGAGAGAGAGATATGAGTAAGGGATGAGTGTAAGGGATGAGAGAGAGAGATGAGTAATGGATGAGTGTAAGGGATGAGAGAGAGATGAGTGTAAGGGATGAGAGAGAGATGAGTAAGGGATGAGTGTAAGGGATGAGAGAGAGATGAGTGTAAGGGATGAGAGAGAGATGAGTAAGGGATGAGAGAGAGATGAGTAAGGGATGAGTGTAAGGGATGTGAGAGAGAGATGAGTAATGGATGAGTGTAAGGGATGAGAGAGAGATGAGAGTAAGGGATGAGAGAGAGAGAGAGAGAGAGATGAGTAATGGATGAGTGTAAGGGATGAGAGAGAGATGAGAGTAAGGGATGAGAGAGAGAGAGAGATGAGTAATGGATGAGTGTAAGGGATGAGAGAGAGATGAGAGTAAGGGATGAGAGTAAGGGATGAGAGAGAGATGAGAGTAAGGGATGAGAGAGAGAGAGAGATGAGTAAGGGATAGTGTAAGGGATGAGAGAGAGAAAGTGGCATAAAAGTAAAGAAAGGAGAGGTTTGAAACGTGAAAAGGGAGAGTCGGTTACAGTAGAGGACCCCTCTAATGCCAAGTGGCCATAGAAATTCACCAGTAACATGATGCCATAGGCTACTACCATAGTAGTATTCAATGGGTATATCCCAAATGGCACCCTATTCCCTACATAATGCACTACTTTTGACTAAGGCCCATAGGGATTGTCAAAAGTAGTGCACTATGTAGGGAATAGGTGCCGTTGGGGATGCAATCAATGACTGGTCTGACTGCTTTACTGTGCAAATAAAGCCCTTAGCTCTGAACTCAACAAACCACAACCACTAGAAATGACAAACAGTAGCTAACAATTGCCCCTCCGTTGGGGATCATTACAGCATTGCTAATATTACAGCATCAACACATCGGTAATTCACCTGACTATACTATACAGACGATTGGACAGAAAAAGTGCCATGGTTGAGAGAACTAATGCACTGTGATTAAGTCGACATACTGTATATCAGCCTATGTGAAAAGTGTAAGGAGTGCTTCCTATGGGTGCTGCTGTGTCACAACATCTGAGGTGAGAGGGTGTGTCAGGACCCAAAACATGTGCGTGCATATGTGTGCGCACGGAGGCGCCTCTCACCGCGGATCTTGCCGCTGATGTGTTCCTTGGAGGTGACAATCTGGTCCATGTCTGTGCGTAGCGCGGCGTCTAGCTGGGGCATCTCTACCTCACAGGCCTGGACTAGAGCCTCGTACTGGGCCTGGGTCTGAGACAACACCTGCTTATACACCGCCTCAGAGATCTGGAGAGGGACAGGAAGAGAGAGAATGGGTTGAATACACCGGCGGTGTCCCAAATGGCATCCTATTCACTACATAGTGCACTACCTTTGACCAGGGCACATAATGCACTATGTAGGCTGGTCAAAAATAGTGCACTATGAAGGGAATAGGGTGCCATTTGGGATGCAGCCGCAATCAGCAATATGATCAGGATTGGTAGGGCCAGGAGTTTTCCAGACTATGTGACCTGAACAGGAAAAACTGAGTGTGCTCAGGGAAAACTCTGGGTCCTAGGAAAGTGCAGCACGTAGGTAGAATGACTCACCAGCATCCAGTTCCTCTGTCTCTGTTGCATCTTCCCCTTCAGACGAGGACCAATCAGATTCCTCAGCTCTGGGTAGAGGGTCTCCATCACTAGGTTGGCTAGGATCTAAACACACACACACCGAAACACTGCATTAATCACTTACACAATCTTTAAAGTGTGTGTATAGGATGTACCTGTATAAGTAACCAAGAGAAGTAACTAGTGGTTGGCAGAACTTGGCACTAAGTTAAAGAATATGAGACTTGAGAGGCTTTGTTGTTTGAGTTCGGTGTTTCCACAATCTTCATCTTTGTGGCACTACAAACAGAACGGCAACAAACACACAACTAACTGTCAACCTGTGGAGTGCAGGAACCACTTCAGAGTCACCTATATGAATGGGTTGAGTGGTGTGTGCACATGAGTATGCGGGTTCAGTACATGAGTCTATGGGTATGTCCCAAATGGCACCATATTCCCTATATAGTGCACTACTTTTGACCAGGGCCCACAGTAATATGTGGCTCCTCTACAGAATATAATGTTCCTATTTTGTATGTTGTATTTATTATGGATCCCCATTAGTTCCTGCCAAGGCAGCAGCTACTCTTTCTGGGTCCAGCAAAATTAAGGCAGTTTTACAATTTTACAACATTATTATACATTTCATAACAGATTTCATAACACATTAAGTGTGTGCCCTCAGGCCACTATTCTACTACCACATATCTACAGTGCATTTGGAAAGTATTCAGACCCCTTGACTTTTTCCACATTTTGTTCCGTTACAGCCTTATTCTAAAATGGGTAAACAAAATTTTAAAAAAGTATATATATATATTATATACAGTGAGGGAAAAAAGTATTTGATCCCCTGCTGATTTTGTACGTTTGCCCAATGACAAAGACATGATCAGTCTATAATTTCAATGGTAGGTTTATTTGAACAGTGAGAGACAGAATAACAACAAAAGAAAAAAAAGGATAAAAGCGTCTGCTAAATGGCATATTATATTATTATTATATTATAGAATCCTGAAAAACGCATGTCAAAACTGTTATGAATTGATTTGCATTTTAATGAGGGAAATAAGTATTTTACCCCTCTGCAAAACATGACTTAGTACTTGGTGGCAAAACCCTTGTTGGCAATCACAGAGGTCAGACGTTTCTTATAGTTGGCCACCAGGTTTGCACACATCTCAGGAGGGATTTTGTTCCACTCCTCTTTGCAGATCTTCTCCAAGTCATTAAGGTTTCGAGGCTGACGTTTGGCAACTCGAACCTTCAGCTCGTTCCACAGATTTTCTATGGGATTAAAGTCTGGAGACTGGCTAGGCCACTCCAGGACCTTAATGTGCTTCTTCTTGAGCCACTCCTTTGTTGCCTTGGCTGTGTGTTTTGGGTCATTGTCATGCTGGAATACCCATCCACGACCCATTTTCAATGCCCTGGCTGAGGGAAGTACGTTCTCACCCAAGATTTGACAGTACATAGCCCCGTCCATCATCCCTTTGATGCGGTGTAGTTGTCCTGTCCCCTTAGCATAAAAACACACCCAAAGCATAATGTTTCCACCTCCATGTTTGACGGTGGGGATGGTGTTCTTAGGGTCATAGGCAGCATTCCTCCTCCTCCAAACACGGCGAGTTGAGTTGATGCCAAAGAGCTCGATTTTGGTCTCATCTGACCACAACACTTTCACCCAGTTCTCCTCTGAATCATTCAGATGTTCATTGGCAATCTTCAGACGGGCATGTATATGTGCTTTCTTGAGCAGGGGGACCTTGCGGGCGCTGCAGGATTTCAGTCCTTCACGGCGTAGTGTGTTACCAATTGTTTTCTTGGTGACTATGGTCCCAGCTGCCTTGAGATCATTGACAAGATCCTCCCGTGTAGTTCTGGGCTGTTTCCTCACCGTTCTCATGATCATTGCAACTCCACGAGGTGAGATCTTGCATGGAGCCCCAGGCCGAGGGAGATTGACAGTTATTTTGTGTTTCTTCCATTTGCGAATAAATCGCACCAACTGTTGTCACCTTCTCACCAAGCTGCTTGGCGATGGTCTTGTAGCCCATTCCAGCCTTGTGTAGGTCTACAATCTTGTCCCTGACATCCTTGGAGAGCTCTTTGGTCTTGGCCATGGTGGAGAGTTTGGAATCTGATTGATTGCTTCTGTGGACAGGTCTCTTTTATACAGGTAACAAACAGATTAGGAGCACTCCCTTTAAGAGTGTGCTCCTAATCTCAGCTCGTTACCTGTATAAAAGAGACCTGGGAGAGGGGGTCAAATACTTATTTCCCTCATTAAAATGCAAATCAATTTATAACATTTTTGACATGCGTTTTTCTGTATTTTTTTGTTGTTATTCTGTCTCTCACTGTTCAAATAAACCTACCATTAAAATTATAGACTGATCATTTCTTTGTCAGTGGGCAAACGTACAAAATCAGCAGGGGATGAAATACTTTTTTCCCTCACTGTATATATATATATATATATATATACAGTGAGGGAAAAAAGTATTTCATCCCCTGCTGATTTTGTACGTTTTCCCACTGACAAAGTATACAGTGAGGGAAAAAAGTATTTCATCCCCTGCTGATTTTGTACGTTTTCCCACTGACAAAGAAATGATCAGTCTATAATTTTAATGGTACCAATATATATATCTACACACAATATCCCATAATGACAAAGTGAAAACAGGTTTTATTACAAATAAAAAACAGAAATACCTTATTTACATAAGTATTCAGACCCTTTGCTATGAGACTCGAAATTGAGCTCAGGTGCATCCTGTTTCCATTGATCATCCTTGAGATGTTTCTACAACTTGATTGGAGTCCACCTGTGGTAAATTCAATTGATTGAACATGATTTGGAAAGGCACACACCTGTCTATATAAGGTCCCACAGTTGACAGTGCATATCAGACCAAAAACCAAGCCATGACATCGAAGGAATTATCCATAGAGCTCCGAGACAGGATTGTGTCGAGGCACAGATCTGGGGAAGGGTACAAAAACATTTCTGCAGCATTGAAGGTCCCCAAGAACACAGTGGCCTCCATCATTTTTCCTAGAGCTGGCCGCCCAGCCAAACTGAGCAATCGGGGGAGAAGGGCCTTGGTCAGGGAGGTGACCAAGAACCTGATGGTCACTCTGACAGAGCTCCAGAGTTCCTCTGTGGAGATGGGAGAACCTTCCAGAAGGACAACCGTCTCTGCAGCAATCCACCAATCAGGGCTTTACGGTAGAGTGGCCAGATGGAAGCGACTTCTCAGTCAAAGGCACGACAGCCTGCATGGAGTTTGCCAAAAGGCACCTAAAGGATTGTCAGACCATAAGAAACAAGATTCTCTGGTCTGATGAAATAGAGATTGAACTCTTTGGCCTGAATGCCAAGCATCACGTCTGGAGGGAACCTGCACCATCCCTACGGTGAAGCATGGTGGTGGCAGCATCATGCTGAGGGGATGTTTTTCAGCGGCAGGGACTGGGAGACTAGTCAGGATCGAGGGAAAGATGAACGGAGTGAAGTACAGAGAGATCCTTGATGAAAACCTGCCCCAGAGCACTCAGGACCTCAGACTGGGGTGAAGGTTCACCTTGAAACAGGACAACAACCCTAAGCACACAGCCAAGACAACGCAGGTGTAGCTTTGGGACAAGTCTTTGAAAGTCCTTGAGTGGCCCAGCCAGAGTCCGGACTCAAACCCGATCGAACATCTGAAAATAGCTGTGCAGTGACGCTCCCCATCCAAACTGACAGAGCTTGAGAGGATCTGCAGAGAAGAATTGGAGAAACTCCCCAAATACAGGTGTGCCAAGCTTGTATCGTCATACCGTAGAAGACTCGAGGCTGTAATTGCTGCCAAAGGTGCTTCAACAAAGTACTGAGTAAAGGGTCTGAATACTTATTTAAATGTTATATCAGTTTTGTATTTGTAATACATTTGCAACAAATTCTAAAAACCTGTTTTTGCTTTGTCATTATGGGGTATTGTGTGTAGATTGCTGAGAAAAAAAATATATTTTAGAATAAGGCTGTAACGTAACAAAATGTGGAAAAAGTCAATGGGTCTGAATACTTTCCGAATGCGCTGTATAACACAACATCCATCCAGGGTTAACCTTAAAGAAACATTGAGGTCAGAGTCTCTGAGAAAAGATTTAGTTTGATCACTATGATAACTGTAATATCATGTGTAATTAATTAATTAATCCATTAATTCTGCATTAATTAATTAAGTAATGTAATATCGTATGTATTCATCCCAATGGTGGAACAAGCTCCCTCACGACGCCAGGACAGCGGAGTCACTCACCACCTTCCGGAGACACTTGAAACCCCACCTCTTTAAGGAATACCTGGGATAGGATAAAGTAATCCTTCTACCCCCCCTTACCCCACACCCCCCCCCCCAAAAAAAAAATGTGTAAAGTGGTTGTCCCACTTGCTATCATAAGGTGAATGCACCAATTTGTATGTCGCTCTGGATAAGAGCGTCTGCTAAATGACGAAAATGTAAATGTATTCATATACAGTATTATGTTATTTTACTCCCTAATCTCTCACCCAGAACCAGAATGTCATGAGACTATTTTCTCCCTAACATGCAGTAAAATACTTACACTCCAAACACACATAAATCTGCTGGGATTGGGTTTGTCAGAGGGCCAGTTCTCCATTTCCCTATGCTCATTAGTGGGCCTGCATTATAAGGTACCAACAGGCACACACGCACACTAGCCTGCTTTTTATCTGCAGTGCATCCAGCAAACATTTAAAGGCAAGCACTCAAACACTGAACACACACACACACGCCTCAGTCCACCCCTCCTCCAACCCAACCCATCATACACAGTCACTCACTTGAATTGCCATTTAAAGAGATTCTCTGGTATTGTTGTATACTTTTTAACCAGTAGTTCTGAAAGTAGAGTCACGAGCCAAAAGTGGTCCCCGGAAATTGCGTACTGTCACATATGTGCAGATATGTGCACCAGGTCATTGCTCTATCTCTCGCTCTGCTGTGTGTGCATCTTGCTATCTGCCACTCAAATGGCGAGGGGCTGAAGCTCATTGGCTGAAACTCAAATTGCTAGGGGGCTGGCCCACGTTGGGGGAAAATGCAGGTAAAATGGCGCCACACAGCTTCCAGAAAACAGTCGCTTTCAAACTAGGGATTTCGTGGCTAATTGAGATAAGACAGTAATTCTGCTCATAGATTATGCATGTATGAAGTACACATTGACACATCCAGCCCAGAGCGGGAGGTTTAAAAAAGACTTACTAGTTGCCAAAGTTCCGGAGCATGTCTTTAAAGCCCAATTATACCAGGCCTGGTTTTCCCATTTGAATTACAGCCACAATTAGAATTGAACGTAGGGTGTGGCGTCACACAATATGGCCAGATGGTTGTTTACATATGGGCCACAGCTATGGTCAGAGCCGAGGGATGAAGGTCCAGTGCTCAGGGGTAAATCCCAGAACAATGAGTTCCCCTCATTGTGTTTCAGAAAACAAACCCCTGGATTTGTTACGCAATACAAACAATGGCAGTGTGTCATCTTTTGGATCATGTTCTTGTTTGATAGAAGAAATTATCGAAGAAAGGGAGTACTTGACAGTACTGTACTAATAGTACACCTCACCCGTCTAGTTGCTCTCGGTTCTTAGTCAGAATCACATAGGGGTATATTCAAAACATATTCCAGCATACATTTCACTGGCAACAACTGCCAATAAATGCCCCCATATTCGGCTTTCATTTCTATGCCAACATATGTGGGAGGGGTTGTCACAGGTGTAGGCCAAAATGATCCTGAACCCTAAGAAAAACAAGCAAGCAGCCCCCGCCCTGCAGCACAAACACTGGCCTATGGCCCCCTTATCCTGTGTTGCGTGTGTGTAGATACACTGGGGGCGATTGAAACTAGCCGGAGGGAGACAGGAAAGGTGGTTACTGCCCCTACCCAGGACCCAGCCCATGCACACACTCTGACAAACATCTCTCTGTGCTCAATAACTCTTTATTTACCTCCCCAAAGCTCCTCCAATAAGTCTCAACTGGGATTCATTCATTAGGAACTAAAACGGAAGAAAGAAGACAAACAGGGTGGGACTACCAAAAAAATACTCATTTTGTTTTTCCATTGCAAAACGTTTTGCTACCACGTAGCCTAATGAATACGACCCTAGACTAAACACTCAAAAATGTCACCTGACGGCTAGTGATCATTCTAAACACACTGTTGGTTCATTCACATGGGGATGACCAAATCTATGGATAAAACACACACAAGCCAGAGTTCAAGTGAAATCATAAGAGAAACTGAAAACAAACAAGCTTGGCATGATGATAGTTCTGAGGAAATCCATCTCTAAAGAGGGCAACAGGGATACAGGATGGGGCACTCAAAGCTGCCAACAAGTCGGCTAGGAGGAGACTTTAAAACTGCCATACCTTGACATTGCCTGCGGCTTGATCTGTGTAATGACATTGAGCACAATACACAGCTCTCCCAAGAGTAAATAATAGTAAATGGAAAATAATTCTGGGTATAATATATTAATAATAAACACAGCATTTCAGTCAGTATCCATCTAAATGTGCAGTAGCCTTGGCTGCAGAATATAAAACCATAACTCAAGTTTGAATATGATTTAATATACTTGGACCAGGGCTTGACTTGGCCCTCTCTGCTTTAGACATACTTGAATAATCGTCTCAATGCGGTCCAGGCAGCATATTGGAGCTGAACACAGCGGCTAGCTACATGACATTCTGAAGTTTTTTTCATTCTAGACTTTCATAGAAGCCTACTGTGTGGTTGGTGAGGTACATGCTTTAGGAGGCCTGTGATTCTCTGGGCAAACTCTACCTAGTCTATGAAGGCTAGAAACACAATATTACTCCTTCCAGGACAGCTGTTATTACATATGGTGCCCATCTGAATAGCACCCTATTCCTTATACAGTGCACTACTTTTGACCAGGGTCCACATAGGGTGCACTATATAGGGAATAGGGTGCCATTTCAGATGCGGGCCTACTGTCTTACTGGGTAAGTCAGATCACTTCAGGACTTCAGAGTAACAGTGTCTGTGTCCCAAATGGCACCCTATTCCATTTACAGTGCAATACTTTTGACCAGGGCCCGTAGGAACTAGGTGCACCCAGAGCGATGTGATTCAGGGCATGACACCACTTAGGCTGCGTTTACACAGGCAGCCCAATTCTGATATTTTTTCCACTAATTGGTCTTTTGACCAAGCACATCAGATCTTTTCACATTAGATATTTTTCAGAACTGGTCTGATTGGTCAAAAGACCAATTAGTGGAAAAAAATCATAATTGGGCTGCATGTGTAAACAAAGCCTTAGTCCCTACTGCTACCTTTACACCAAGCAGAAACACCATTCCCAGTCCCACAAACAGATCTACAAAGACAGAGGGAAGAGAGGGAGAGAGCTCTGAAAAGCCATCTTTCCCTTCATCTGTGTTTATGAGAATCGGGAGGACAATGAGTGAAATGGAGCTAGTGAGAAAGAACCCAGACTATTTGAAAGGAAGGCCACCCAGGCAGGGCCACACCTGAGCCTGATTAGGGGACTGTTCCTACCCAAGCAGGGGTAAGTAACAGAGAGAGGGGGAATTTGAAAAAGTCTCTTTCAGAGGAGACCCCACCCAGATGAGCAGGGGTCTGACCAAACTGTGACAGTGGGAGGGGGTGAGACACTGTTCTCTTTCAATTATTCGTTTTGATATCGCACATGAGGGATTCACCAGATTCTCATAAGCTCGAAGAACCAAATCACACACGTCTGTCGGAGACTTGGGTGACTTTACCAAAAGGAAAATATTTGCGTCGGATAAGAATGAGCTTTTGCGATTTTTCTTCCCTTTGTCTCCTGTATTGGCTAGCGTCACACAGCTAGCTACTGACTAGCTTAGCTGCAAGGCTTAGCTAACCTGGCTAGCTTGCCACAAGGCTAGCTATCCTAACAACTGTTTTTTCTACCTGGAAGGGTAGAATTACTAGCTCGCTCTCATTTAGCTCAACCCACTACCGTGCCGCGTTGACTAGACCGACCGTACTAGCGTCACTGCTTATCAGTCGAGAGCCACGCTTTTGTTCATTGCAAGACTAACATAGCACAATGTTAGCTAAAGGAAAGTAGCGCTAACTAGCTAGGCTACTAGCCCACGAAGCGAATACTAGCGACGCTCACATTGTTAACGGATTAGCTTCTCAGGCTAGCACTGTGCTAACTAGCTAGGCTATTAGCCCACGTGGCGAACGCTAGTTACGTTTCGCTTTGATCTCAGATTAGCTGTTTTTTGGAGCCATGGAGCCTGCTATCTCAGCCCAAGGAGTACTGAGCAAGTACCCCAGCACATCCATGTCCATGCGGGGCAATCATATTAGGCAAGGACACACGCAAGCAACGTTCGACAGTCATGTGTCCATTGTAGGGATTTTCCTGCTAATACCATATTTTGAGTTGACTGTATAGGTTACTATACTAAAGATCTATCCGAGTTCAACTTTAAGGCATCTTTTAAAACTATTTTTATACTCACTTCATGTCTTGATAATATGAGAATGTAGTCGACTTTGTTTTGAAATCAGTATTTGTCCATCTCGCCCATTGTTCCCATTTTCAATAAAAAAATATGCATGACAGATTCACAATACTATAACATTTGAATGTTGTAAAGTGCTGCCCTACCCTGGCTGGCTAGGACACAGGTACAGTGCCTTGCAAAAGTATTCATCCCCCTTGTTGTTTTTCCTGTTTTGTTGCATTACAACCTGTAATTTAAATTGATTTTTATTTGGTTTTCATGTAATGGACATACACAAAATAGTCCAAATTGGTGAAGTGAAATAAAAAACATTACTTGTTTCAAAACATTCTAGAAAATAAATAATTGAAAAGTGGTGCGTGCATATGTATTCCCCCCCTTTGCTGTGAAGCCCCTAAATAAGATCTGGTGCAACCAATTACCTTCAGAAGTCACATAATTAGTTAAATAAAGTCCACCTGTGTGCAATCTAAGTGTCACATGATCTCAGTATACATACACCTGTTCTGAACGGCCCCAGAGTCTGCAACACCACTAAGGAAGGGGCACCACCAAGCAAGCGGCACCATGAAGACCAAGGAGCTCTCCAAACAGGTCAGGGACAAAGTTGTAGAGAAGTACAGATCAGGGTTGGTTATAAAAAAATATCAGAAACTTTGAACATCCCACGGAGCACAATTAAATCCATTATTAAAAAATGGAAAGAATATGGCCCACCAAAACCCACAGACCAGGCAAGGAGGGCATTAATCAGAGGCAACAAAGAGACCAAAGAAAACCCTGAAGGAGCTGCAAAGCTCCACAGCAGAGATTGGAGTATCTGTCCATAGGACCACTTTAAGCCGTACACCCCACAGAGCTGGGCTTTACGGAAGAGTGGCCAGAAAACAGCCATTGCTTAAAGAAAAAAATTATCAAACACGTTTGGTGTTCGCCAAAAGGCATGTGGGAGACTCCCCAAACCTATGGAAGAAGGTACTCTTGTCAGATGAGACTAAAATTGAGCTTTTTGGCCATCAACCCAGCACCTCTCATCACCCCGAGAACACCATCCCCACAGTGAAGCATGGTGGTGGCAGCATCACATCATGCTGTGGGGATGTTTTTCATCGGCAGGGACTGGGAAACTGGTCAGAATTGAAGGAATGATGGATGGCGCTAAATACAGGGAAATTCTTGAGGGAAACCGGTTTCAGTCTTCCAGAGATTTGAGACTGGGACGGAGGTTCACCTTCCAGCAGGACAATGACCCTAAGCATACTGCTAAAGCAACACTCAAGTGATTTAAGGGGAAACATTTAAATGTCTTGGAATGGCCTAGTCAAAGCCCAGACCTCAATCCAATTGAAAATATGTGGTATGACTTAAAGAACCCATCCAACTTGAAGGAGCTGGAGCAGTTTTGCCTTGAAGAATGGGCAAAAATCCCAGTGAAGTGTTATGCACGCTCAAGTTCTGTTTTTTTGTCTTACTTCTTGTTTGTTTCACCCCAAAAAATATTTTGCATCTTCAAAGTGATAGGCATGTTGTGTAAATCAAATGATACAAACCCCCCAAAAATCAATTTTAATTCCAGGTTGTAAGGCAACAAAATAGGTAAAATGCCAAGGGGGGTGAATACTTTCGCAAGCCACTGTAAAGCCATTGAATAAAATGTATTACGTGGAAATAACTATTTGTAGATTTTGAACCGGTTTTAAAAATGCTTTAGGCCTATATTTGTAGCCTGTATAGTTTGGACAATCCTTTTCCTGACATGTGAGACATCAAAACATTCTAGAAAAACTTTGCTTGCTATCACCACAGCTGTTCACTTTACTGTCATTCTGAAAAAAATAAATCTGAAATAGCTGATGATTGTTGAAACAGGGTTTAAGTTCAATGTCTAATTTCACAGATAAACGCTTATTATATTGATAGGCAAACAACACTGCCATTAATACAAGGAACTCCCAAGACTGTTCTAGTTTTAGGTCATACTTAAATGTAAAATAATAATAGGCACAAAAACTAAAGTACGCTGCTAATGAACAGTAAACTAGGCCCAATTGATTACCTTTGAAACTATCCTCTTTGAACTGCCGGATCTGAATAAATGGGTTGGATGGATGGCTTCGATAGTCCAGCAATCGAATTGCAAGTCATTCATATGCTAATAATCCAAATATTCTGCTTAAAAAGATCTTGCTCTGCTATCCTCAGCATTCATTATTCTTAGAGGAGGTCAGAACAAGCAATGGAACCCAAACGTATCCCCTCAGTGCATGGAAAAAATATCCTGGAGCATGAAGGCTACACCTACAGACGGGAACGACAGACGGCAAATAAGTCCTTCTGGAAGTGCACCGAATATAATGCTTTCGAAAGCAGACGTCGTATAACCCTCACTGATGGGGTTATCTCCAAGTTATCTGGAGAACACAACCATATCCCAGACAATGCTCGGATTCGGATCCGAAAGGTGATGAATGGCCTGAAGGAGAGAAGTCAGTATCTGGTGTGACCATTTGCCTCATGCAGTGCGACACATCTCCTTCGCATAAAGTTGATCAGGCTTTTGATTGTGGCCTGTGGAATGTTGTCTCACTCCTCTTCAATGACTGTGCCAAGTTGCTGGATATTTGAAGGAACTGGAACACGCTGTCATACACGTCAATCCAGAGCATCCCAAACATGCTCAATGGGTGACATGTCTGGTGAGTATGCAGGCCATTGAAGAACTGGGACATTTTCAGCTTCCAGGAATTGTGTACAGATCCTTGCGACATGGGGCAGTGCATTATCATGCTGAAACATGAGGTGATGGCGGCAGATGAATGGCATGACAATGGGCCTCGTCATGGTATTGCTGTGCATTCAAATTGCCATCGATAAAATGCGATTGTGGTTGTTGTCTGTAGATTATGCCTGCCCATACCATAATCCCCGCCACCATGGGGCACTCTGTTCACAACAGTGACATCAGCAAACCGCTCGCCCACATGATACCATACACGTGGTCTGCGGTTGTGAGGCCGGTTGGACGTACTGCCAAATTCTCTAAAACGACATTGGAGGCGGCTTATGGTCGAAAAGTGAACATTCAATTCTCTGGCAACAGCTCTGGTGGACATTCCTGCAGTCAGCATGCCAATTGCACACAATTGACAAAACTTCACATTTTAGAGTGGCATTTTATTGTCCCCAGCACAAGGTGCACCTGTGTAATGATCATGCTGTTTAATCAGCTTCTTGATATGCCACACCTGTCAGGTGGATGGATTATCTTGGCATAGGAGAAATGCTTACTAACAGGGATGTAAACAAATTTGTGCAAAACATTTGAGAGAAATAAGCTTTTGGTGCATATGGAACATTTCTGGGATCTTTTATTTCAGCTCATAAAACAAGGGACCAACACTTTACATGTTGCGTTTATATTTTTGTTTAGTGTATAAGAAACATTAATGTGTGGAAAATTCCTAATTGTTTGCATAGTTAACTTACATACAGCACTGACACACTTACCCCACCAGACATGCCACCAACTTTTCACAGTCCCCAAATCCAGAACGAATTCAAGGAAATGTACAGTCTTATATAGAGCCACAATTGCATGGAACTCTTACATCTCATATTGCTCAAGTGAACAGCAAACCTGGCTTTAAACCTATTTGACCTAAATATTTTATGTGTATGTACTGATAGATGCTACTGAATGTAAATGTAATACATGAAAATAAATGATAAATGTAGGCTTAGAATAGGTCTGTGTGATTTTTTTTCTCAGTATTGAGTCAGTACAGAACCTTTGTTATATTTTTATAGCTTTACATTTCAGTAGTTCTGTCCTTGAGCTGTTCTAGTTTACTAATGTTCTGTATTATGTCATGTTTCATGTTTTATGTGGACCCCAAGAAGAGAAGCTGCTGCTATCGCAACAGCTAATGGGGATCCTAATAAAATACCAACAACACAAATACCAAATACCCAAGTGGTGAAACAGATCTGGGAGAGATACGGTCAAGCATCCGTAGATCTCTTCGCATCGCACAAAAACGTGCACTACCCGCTATTCTGGAGACACCACTCGGATATGCTGGCCACTCCCTTGGCAGAGGGTGTTGCTTTACGCTTTTCCTCTCCTCAGCCTCAAACTCCCCAATCTAGCTACTTGGTAGCCCCTCGATGGCCAAGCAAGCTCTGGATAGTGGAGCTCATTTTCCTGCTGTACGTCGAGCCCTGGCAACTGCCATTATGCAGGGATCTGCTGACCCAAGCAAATTTTCCAACCTTACCCGGACACCATGGTCCTCTGGGCCTGGCCCGTGAGAGGTTAGATCTGGATGTGACAGGCCTGCCTCTCAGAGTCATTGAGACTATCCAGAGTGCTAGGGCTCCTTCTACACGGCCACTGTATGGAAACAAGTGGTGCGTTTTTGAGAAGAAGTGTGATGGAAACAAGTGGTGCATTTTGTGACCAGAAACAGATCATTCCTGACCAATGCGCTGTATTTTTATGCTTCAGGACCTTTTGAACAGAGGGAACGCTTTCTCCACTGTTAAGGTCTATCTAGCCACTATCTCGGCCTGTCATATAGGCTTCGACAATAACACGGTGGGGAAACACCCCTTGTTATTGCGTTTCATGGAGGGGGCGTGTCGCTTACGGCCAGTTCCCAAGCCTTTAGTCCCGTCATGGGATTTTGTCTATTGTGCTCGAGGCCATTTCACAGCAGCTTTTTGAGCCGCTGGAAAGCGTGGAGATGAAATATCTCTCCTTTAAGACTGCTTTACAGGGGCTCCCGAGTGGCGCAGCGGTCTAAGGCACTGCATCGCAGTGCTAGAGGCGTTCCTTCCCGGGCTGTATCACAACCGACCGTGATCGGGAGTCCCATAGGGCGGCGCACAATTGGCCCAGCATCGTCCGGGTTAGGGGAGGGTTTGGCCGGGGGGCTTTACTTGGCTCATCGCGCTCTAGCGACTCCTTGTGGTGGGCCGGGCGCCTGCAGGCTGACCTCGATCGTCAGGTGAACAGTGTTTCCTCCGACACATTGGTGAGGCTGGCTTCCGGGTTAAGCAGGCAGGTGTTAAGAAGCGCGGTTTGGCGGGTCAGGTTTCAGATGACGCATGACTTGACCTTTGCCTCCCGAGCCCGTTGGGGAGTTGCAGCGATGAGACAAAGGCGGCGGGTGGAAAATTAAATAAAAAAATAAAAAAAGACTGCTTTACTGGTCACCCTTATATCCGCCAAGCAAGTGAGAGATTCATGCCTACCGTTGGCACGGGGGTTTTCCAAGGTTACCTTGTTGCCCAACCCTGCCTTTATGCCTAAGGTCAGCGGCAATTACAATTGTCTCGCCATTAGACCTCGTGGCTTTCCACCTGCCGCCTTTCCCTTCTACAGAAGATAAGCGGCTCCACCGTTTTTGTCCAGTATGCGCGGATAGAACGAGAGCTTTGCGCAAGAGCAACCAACTCTGTCATGGGCGCCTCCCTGCAAGGGGAGGCCCGTCTCTCGTCAACGGTTATCACATTGAATGATGGAAGCTACACTGCTCAAAAAAATAAAGGGAACACTTAAACAACACAATGTAACTCCAAGTCAATCACACTTCTGTGAAATCAAACTGTCCACTTAGGAAGCAACACTGATTGACAATACATTTCACATGCTGTTGTGCAAATGGAATAGACAACAGGTGGAAATTATAGGCAATTAGCAAGACACCTCCAATAAATAAGTGGTTCTGCAGGTGGTGACCACAGACCACTTCTCAGTTCCTATGCTTCCTGGCTGATGTTTTGGTCACTTTTGAATGCTGGCGGTGCTTTCACTCTAGTGGTAGCATGAGACGGAGTCTACAACCCACACAAGTGGCTCAGGTAGTGCATCTCATCCAGGATGGCACACGAATGATCTGTTTAGTGTGTTAACACACTATTGGTAGTTTGTTGTAACCAAGTATTGGTGCTAAACTGTGTGTTATTGGATGCTAGCATGCTAGTTAGCTATGGTGTCATAGTTAGGCATTGTGGGCTGTTGTGGGTAGTTACTGTAGGTTGGCATTGTCTTCGGCGGTGCCGGGTGTAGCACGAAGCTAGCTAGCTAGCCGTTTTTCGAACAGAGTCAACACAGTAGCCATTGTGTGCTGTACTGTGGCAGCTAAATACAATATATTTGTGCTAAGCTAGCCAACGTTTAATTATTGCTGCGTTATGAAAGGAACTAGACACGGACACGAATTATCTGCTTAGTGTGTTAACACACTATTGGTGGTTTGTTGTGACCAAGTGTTGGTGCTAAACTGTGTGTTATTGGATGCTAGCATGCTAGTTAGCTATGGTGTCATAGTTAGCTAGCTGAATAAAGTGGGTTGAGTCTATTCCTTTAAACATTGAACCGCTGTGGTTCACAACAATTCTGATTTCTAAAGGTGGAAGTTGGGAGAGTTTTTGTTCGGGTGGTTCAGTGAAACAATTATAGTTTCTGAGGTGGAAGTTTTGGTGAGGGAGGCCCTGCTCTCTCCTCTCCCAGATGTTTAGTTCATTTCATTCCGATCTCCTCTGCATTATTGTAGCCATTTGCTACAGCCTGTCAACTATGCCTCTGCCTATCCCTGTTCTCTCCTCTCTGCACAGGCTACACAAACGCCTCACACCGCGTGGCTGCTGCCTCTCTAACCTGGTGGTCCCTGCACGCACCCCACACCTGGAGTTCCAGGTCTCAGGCAGCCTCTGGAACTGCCGTTCTGCTGCCAACAAAGCTGACTTCATCCCAGCCTATGCTAACCTCCAGTCCCTCGACTTCCTGGCGCTGACGGAAACATGGATTACCACTGAAAACACTGCTACTCCTACTGCTCTCTCCTCGTCTGACCATGTGTTCTCGCATACCCCGAGAGCATCTGGTCAGAGGGGTGGTGGCACAGGAATCCTCATCTCTCCCAAGTGGACATTCTCAATTTCTCCCCTAACCCACCTGTCTATCTCCTCATTTGAATTCCATGCTGTCACAGTCACTAGCCCATTTAAGCTTAATATCCTTGTCATCTATCGCCCTCCAGGTTCCCTTGGAGAGTTCATCAATGAGCTTGACGCCTTGATAAGTTCCTTTCCTGAGGATGGCTCACCCCTCACAGTTTTGGGGGATTTCAACCTCCCTATGTCCACATTTGACTCATTTCTCTCTGCCTCCTTCTTTCCACTCCTCTCCTCTTTTGACCTCACCCTCTCACCGTCCCCCCTACTCACAAGGCAGGCAATACGCTTGACCTCATCTTTACTAGATGCTGCTCTTCTACTAATCTCACTGCAACTCCCCTCCATGTCTCCGACCACTACTTTGTTTCCTTTTCTCTCTCGCTCTCCTCCAACACTACTCACTCTGCCCCTACACAGATGGTAATGCGCCGCCGCAACCTTCGCTCTCTCTCTCCCACTACTCTCTCCTCTTCCATCCTATCATCTCTTCCCTCTGCTCAATCCTTCTCCCTCCAATCTCCTGATTCTGCCTCCTCAACCCTCCTCTCCTCCCTTTCTGCATCCTTTGACTCTCTGTGTCCCCTATCCTCCCGGCCGGCTCGGTCCTCCCCCTCCAGCTCCGTGGCTTGATGACTCATTGCGAGCTCACAGAACAGAGCTCCGGGCAGCGGAGCGGAAATGGAAGAAAACTAAACTCCCTGCCGACCTGGCATCTTTTCACTCCCTCCTCTCTACATTTTCTTCATCTGTTTCTGCTGCTAAGGCCACTTTCTACCACTCTAAATTCCAAGCATCTGCCTCTAACCCTAGGAAGCTCTTTGCCACATTTTCCTCCCTCCTGAATCCTCCCCCTCTCTCTGTGGATGACTTCGTCAACCACTTTGAAAAGAAGGTTGACGACATCCGATCCTCGTTTGTTAAGTCTAATGACACTGGTGGTCCTACTCACACTGCCCTACCCTATGCTTTGACTTCTTTCTCCCCTCTCTCTCCAGATAAAATCCTGCGACTTGTGACTGCAGGCCGCCCAACAACCTGCCCGCTTGACCCCATCCCCTCCTCTCTTCTCCAGACCATCTCCGGTGACCTTCTCCCCTACCTCACCTCGCTGATCAACTCATCCTTGACCGCTGGCCATGTCCCTTCCGTCTTCAAGAGAGCGAGAGTTGCTCCCCTTCTCAAAAAAACAACACTCGATCCCACTGATGTCAACAACTACAGACCAGTATCCCTTCTTTCTTTTCTTTCCAAAACTATTGAGCGTGCCGTCTTTAGCCAACTCTCTTGCTATCTCTCTTAGAATTACCTTCTTGATCCAAACCAGTCAGGTTTCAGGACTGGTCATTCAACTGAGACTGCTCTTCTCTGTGTCACGGAGGCTCTCCGCACTGCTAAAGCTAACTCTCTCTCCTCTGCTCTTGTCCTTCTAGACCTGTCTGCTGCCTCTGATACTGTGAACCATCAGATCCTCCTCTCCACCCTCTCCGAGCTGGGCATCTCCGGCGCGGCTCACTCCTGGATTGCGTCCTACCTGACCGGTCGCTCCTACCAAGTGGCGTGGCGAGAAGCTGTCTCCGCACCACGTGCTCTCACCACTGGTGTCCCCCAGGGCTCAGTTCTAGGCCCTCTCCTTTTCTCCCTATACACCAAGTCACTTGGCTCTGTCATATCCTCACATGGCCTCTCCTATCATTGCTACGCTGACGATACACAACTAATCTTCTCCTTTCCCCCTTCTGATAACCAGGTGGCGAATCGCATCTCTGCATGTCTGGCAGACATATCAGTATGGATGACGGATCACCACCTCAAGCTGAACCCTGGCAAGACGGATCTGCTCTTCCTCCCGGGGAAGGACTGCCCGTTCCATGATCTCGCCATCACGGTTGACAACTCCGTTGTGTCCTCCTCCCAGAGTGCGAAGAGCCTTGGCGTGACCCTGGACAACACCCTGTCGTTCTCCGCTAACATCAAGGCGGTGACCCGCTCCTGCAGGTTCATGCTCTACAACATTCGGAGAGTACGACCCTGCCTTACACAGGAAGCGGCACAGGTCCTAATCCAGGCACTTGTCATCTCCCGTCTGGATTACTGCAACTCGCTGTTGGCTGGCCTACCCGCCTGTGCAATTAAACCCCTACAACTCATCCAGAATGCCGCAGCCCGTCTGGTGTTCAACCTTCCCAAGTTCTCTCACGTCACCCCCCTCCTCCGCACACTCCACTGGCTTCCAGTTGAAGCTCGCATCCGTTACAAGACCATGGTGCTTGCCTATGGAGCAGTGAGGGGAACGGCACCTCCGTACCTTCGGGCTCTAATCAGTCCCTACACCCAAACGAGGGCATTGCATTCATCCACCTCTGGCCTGCTGGCTCCCCTTCCTCTGCGGAAGCATAGTTCCCGCTCAGCCCAGTCAAAACTGTTCGCTGCTCTGGCACCCCAATGGTGGAACAAGCTCCCTCACGACGCCAGGACAGCGGAGTCACTCACCACCTTCCGGAGACATTTGAAACCCCACCTCTTTAAGGAATACCTGGGATAGGATAAAGTAATCCTTCTACCCCCCCAAAAAAAAATTGTAAAGTGGTTATCCCACTGGCTATAGGGTGAATGCACCAATTTGTGAGTCGCTCTGGATAAGAGCGTCTGCTAAATGACGTAAATGTGCCCTTGAGTAAGGCACTTAAACCCTAATTGCTCCTGTAAGTCGCTCTGGATAAGAGCGTCTGCTAAATGACTAAAATGTAAAATGTAATGCGAGCTGTGGCAAGAAGGTTTGCTGTGTCTGTCAGCGTAGTGTCCAGAGCATGGAGGCGCTACCAGGAGACAGGCCACTACATCAGGAGACGTGGAGGAGGCCGTAGGAGGGCAACAACCCAGCAGCAGGACCGCTACCTCCGCCTTTGTGCAAGGAGGAGCAGGAGGAGCACTCCATGAGGCAGACTCCATGAGGGTGGTATGAGGGCCCGACGTCCACAGGTGGGGGTTGTGCTTACAGCCCAACACCGTGCAGGACGTTTGGCATTTGCCAGAGAACACCAAGATTGGCAAATTCGCCACTGGCGCCCTGTGCTCTTCACAGATGAAAGCAGGTTCACACTGAGCACATGTCACAGACGTGACAGTCTGGAGACGCCGTGGAGAACGTTCTGCTGCCTGCAACATCCTCCAGCATGACCGGTTTGGCAGTGGGTCAGTCATGGTGTGGGGTGGCATTTCTTTGGGGGGCCGCACAGCCCTCCATGTGCTCGCCAGAGGTAGCCTGACTGCCATTAGGTACCGAGATGAGATCCTCAGACCCCTTGTGAGACCATATGCTGGTGCGGTTGGCCCTGGGTTCCTCCTAATGCAAGACAATGCTAGACCTCATGTGGCTGGAGCGTGTCAGCAGTTCCTGCAAGAGGAAGGCATTGATGCTATGGACTGGCCCGCCCGTTCCCCAGACCTGAATCCAATTGAGCACATCTGGGACATCATGTCTCGCTCCATCCACCAACGCCACGTTGCACCACAGACTGTCCAGGAGTTGGCGGATGCTTTAGTCCAGGTCTGGGAGGAGATCCCTCAGGAGACCATCCGCCACCTCATCAGGAGCATGCCCAGGCGTTGTAGGGAGGTCATACAGGCACGTGGAGGCCACACACACTACTGAGCCTCATTTTGACTTGTTTTAAGGACATTACATCAAAGTTGGATCAGCCTGTAGTGTGGTTTTCCACTTTAATTTTGAGGGTGACTCCAAATCCAGTCCTCCATGGGTTGATAAATTTGATTTCCATTGATAATTTTGTGTGATTTTATTGTCAGCACATTCAACTATGTAAAGAAAAAAGTATTTAATAAGATTATTTCATTCATTCAGATCTAGGATGTGTTGTTTAAGTGTTCCCTTTATTTTTTTGAGCAGTGTATTATATTGGCCTATAATAGTAAAGCGTTACAGCCTCCGGAAGGCCTTAGGGCTCACTCCACCAGAGGTATGGTGACTTCTTGGGCGCTGTTTAAGGGCATCTCCTTGCAGGAGAATTGTGATGCAGCTTGTTGGGCGTCCCCTTAGGAGGTTCTACTGGCTAGATGCCAAATAATGTGCAGTGACGCATACGGTCCTTAGTGTCGGGGCCTCTGAGGGTTGATATGTTTTGGCTTCGGAGAGCATGTTGCGATACGGGAGTTGGCCAGAGATATTGAAACTAATAATGGAAAGATAACTTAAGGTTACTTGTTTAACGCCAGTTCTCTGATATTATGAGTGAGATATCTCACCGTATTCCCCTACTCACAAGAGTGTGAGGAAGTTCGGCATGCTCGAAAATGACGGGTGAGTGGCTCTTTAGTATGAGGGGAGGGGCTCACCTCATTCGTCACTCGAACCTGTCCTTCTCCGACAGATTTTTGTGATTGGTTCTTTGAGCTTATGAGATTCTGGTGAATCCCTCATGTGAGATACAGTATCTAACTCATAATATCAGAGAACTGAGTTTACGCAAGTAACCTTACATTTTGCCAGGAGGAGAGTCCAATTCCTCCTTCCATCTGTACTCTCAGAGAAACAGTCAACAAATCCTCAACAGACACACCAGCTACCTGACTGACATCCATCATGGACACTGACCACTCAAGAGGTTTAGCTAAGGCCGGGACTCAACAGACCTGCTGTAAGTACTGTAAGGTGTTAGCATCACTTATTCAGAATACAAATTAAATGAGGTTGACTAAATGTAACAAAATCCTCAAGAGGTAGAGCCAGCTCCATAATGTTCCTCTCACCTGTGGTGGCCCTCCACACATCATGTCCCAGGTGCCGTAGTGTCCCTGAGCCTGCTTGTAGAGCCGCACTGCATCCGTGAAGGCAGGGGTCTGCACCCTGCACTTCTCTGACAGACCTGGAGGGGGCAGGCGAGAGCACAGTTACGATAGGCTGGAGCGTCTGTGGTGGAGGTGATGTTTGAAATGTTTTAGTATGAACACTGAGGTTGAGTCTCAAATGGCACCCTATTCCCTATATAGTGCACCGTTTCTGACCAGGTCCCATAAGGCTCTAGTCATAAGTAGAGCACTATATAGGGAATAGGGTGCCATTTGGGAAGGCCCTGAGAGATACAGACAGTTTGTTTGGAAGATACAAAACAGGCGTCAACTGTACTGAGCGACCAGCTATCAAACTGTTCAGGTGATAGAACAATTTAAAAAATCTATTCTCAAGCTTTTACATGGCTTTTCAAAACACCCTTTTCGGTTGCTCAAGGAAATTGCTAGAACATTATCAACGACCTCTTGGCCCTACATAAACCAGCCATGTTCCACCACAGTGGCTATTCGTTAATAATAGTGACTTGACTGTGGGACAACACAGGAACCACAGCCCTCGTCAGGCAGCGGAGTCATGCCCAAAACAGGAAGTGACAGAGAAGGTGTGGTTACTATGGTTACAGCCCCTCCCAGGAGCAGCAGGGACAATGGTAGACAGCTGAAGAGGAGTCAACACACACAGTCTTGTACAGCTAACCTTGTGGGGACACACAATTCAGTCCCATTCAAAATCCTATTTTCCCGAACCCGTAACCCTAACCGATACTCTTACCCTAACCTTAACCTTAACCTTAACCCAAAAACCTAACCTTAACTCTAACCCTACCTCCTAACACTAACCCTAAATCTAACCTTAACCCTAAACCCCCTAGAAATAGCATTTGACCTTGTGGGGACCAACAAAATGTCCCCAGTTGGTCAAATGTTTGTTTGTTTACTATTCTTGTCCCACAATAATTGTTACACACACACACACACACGGCTGTTTCGCTTTCAGGAAGTCATCACTCATCATGTGGGATTTGTAAAATGTGGTGAAAATACACCAGCATTCAAGGTCAGGGGATCCTGAAATAAGGCTGAAATCTGTTTCTCTCAGGGTCTCTGTACTGAAACACTGTCTAGTAGGGAGTGTGTTGAGAGGTATGGACATTAACTGAATAGCAAGCAAGCAGATGTGCCTGCCTCTGCCTGCTATATGAATGGATGGATGGGACAGAGCTTCACAGCATGCATACAAAGAATACACAATGTGCCCACATGTGCATACAAATCACTATTACAGGTAAACAACAGACAGGTGAGGAGCCATTGATTGCAACAATGAACAGGTGCGACCTAACTACTACAACCCTCCACACAATCAGTAGAGGATGGCTCTCAGCTTAGTAGAAGTCAAGCAACCAACTGAGAAAGGACTGTATGTAGAGGAGACCCCTGCTAAATGGAAATGTTTGGGGAAAAATGCTCTCTTACATAACAGAATCACATATCACCTCATGACTCCACAAGAATCAAGCGTACAGGAAAGACCCACTTGAGTGTGTCTGTGATGTAGTCTAGTCATGCGCAAATGTGTGTGTGTGTGTGTGTGCTCATGTGTGTGTCTATCCCGCATGCTTTGGCTGTGGGTTTGACAAAGAGGAAATAAGGGAGAAGGTTGGGGGAGGGGCAGACAGACAGACAGGAAGCCCTCTCTCTACCCCCATGCCCGCTGTGCCAACTCTGGGCTGATGGGTGAGGGTGAAACAGGGCTAGTTTGTCTTGGCATTGGCACTCATGAGAACACAATGGACATGCAGGTCAGCTGGCCACGGCTGCATCCCAAATGGCACCCTATTCCCTACATATAGTGTACTTCCCTATATAGTGCACTCAAAAGTAGTGCACTATATAGGGAGTAGAGTGTCACTTCGGACGCACAGCAATAAAAATTAGTCACTAGGGATAAAGAGGGACGGACCCCTTTTAAAACAGGATTGCTATGATTTCCCTTCTTCATAAAAATAACAATTTCTCATTCCATGTTCCCCTTGAGACATGTGGAGCAGTGTGAACTTTTACTAAGCTACAATACATGTATATACGCTCAAAGTCACTAAGGTCACTCGTTTTGCCCATTCTAACATTCAATCGAACAGTAACGGAATGCCTCGATGCCCGTCTGCCTGCTTTATATAGCAAGCCACGGCCACGTGACTCATTGTCCGTAGGAGCTAACCATGTGTGAACGGGGTGGTGTACCTAATAAACTGTATATATATCAACACACATTAACACCCACACATGGGAAGCATATCTTAGTGCTTGGAGGCAATACCCTGGAAAGGGAATAATGTTTAAATTCACAATAAGGCTTGTTGGAAACCTTTACTTCTACCAAGATCAGGGAGCAGATTACAGCCAGACTCAGAGTAGCAGCAGGCATGAGAAAGTGTGTGTGTGTGTGTGTTTTGTAAAAATAGAACATGTGGTAGCATTTACCAATGTCTTTATTTGAGACATTTCCCTCTCTCTCTCTCTGCCTAGCTCTGCACTACTGTGGTTGGTGTGACTCCTGAGTCCCACCCCAGCCAGATCCCAGGACTTCACATCCAGTCTGTGTGTGTGTACAGTGGCTTTCGAAAGTATTCACCCAACTTGGCATTTTTCCTATTTTGTTGCCTTACAACCTGGAATTAAAATGGATTTTGGGGGGGTTTGTATCATTTGATTTACACAACATGCCTACCACTTTGAAGATGCAAAATATGTTTTATTGTGAAACAAACAAGAAATAAGACAAAAAAACAGAAAACTTGAGCATGCATAACTATTCACCCCCCCAAAAGTCAATACTTTGTAGAGCCACCTTTTGCAGCAATTACAGCTGCAAGTATCTTGGGGTATGTCTCTATAAGCTTGGCACATCTAGCCACTGGGATTTTTGCCCATCCTTCAAGGCAGAACTGCTCCAGCTCCTTCAAGTTGGATGGTTTCCGCTGGTGTACAGCAATCCTTAAGTCATACCACAAATTCTCAAATGGCTTGAGGTCTGGGCTTTGACTAGGCCATTCCAAGACATTTAAATGTTTCCCCTTAAACCACTTGAGTGCTGCTTTAGCAGTATGCTTAGGGTCATTGTCCTGCTGGAAGGTGAACCTCCGTCCCAGTCTCAATTCTCTGGAAGACTGAAACCGGTTTCCCTCAAGAATTTCCCTTTATTCAATTTCCCAGTCCTTGCCAATGAAAAACATCCCTACAGCATGATGCTGCCACCACCATGCTTCACTGTGGGGATGGTGTTCTCGGGGTGATGAGAGGGATTGGGTTTGCGCCAGACATAGTGTTTTCCTTGATGCCAAAAAGCTCAATTTTAGTCTCATCTGACCAGAGTACCTTCTTCCATATGTTTGGGGAGTCTCCCACATGCCTTTTGGCGAACACCAAACGTGTTTGCTTATTTTTTTCTTTAAGCAATGGCTTTTTTCTGGCCACTCTTCTGTAAAGCCCAGCTCTGAGGAGTGTACGGCTTAAAGTGGTCCTATGGACAGATACTCCAATCTCCGCTGTGGAGCTTTGCAGCTCCTTCAGGGTTATCTTTGGTCTCTTTGTTATCTCTGTGAATAATGCCCTCCTTGCCTGGTCCGTGAGTTTTGTTGGGCGGCCCTCTCTCGGCAGGTTTGTTGTGGTGCCATATTCTTTCAATTTTTTAATAATGGATTTAATGGTGCTCCGTGGGATGTTCAAAGTTTCGGATATTTTTTTATAACCCAACCCTGATCTGTACTTCTCCACAACTTTGTCCCTGACCTGTTTGGAGAGCTCCTTGGTCTTCATGGTGCCGCTTGCTTGGTGGTGCCCCTTGCTTAGTGGTGTTGCAGACTCTGGGGCCTTTCAAAACAGGTGTATATATTCTGAGATCATGTGACACTTAAATAAAGTCCACCTGTGTGCAATCTAACAAATTATGTGACTTCTGAAGGTAATTGGTTGCACCAGATCTTATTTAGGGGCTTCATAGCAAAGGGGGTGAATACATATGCACGCACCACTTTTCCATTATTTATTTTTTAGAATTTTTGGAAACAAATTCACTTCACCAATTTCAACTATTTTGTGTATGTCCATTACATGAAATCCAACTAAAAATCCATTGAAAATTACAGGTTGTAATCCAACAAAATAGGAAAAATGCCAAGGGGGATGAATACTTTTGCAAGGCACTGGATATGCACTATGGTAGACAAACCCCACTATGTCAAAAAGATGCCCCAATCAGTCTGTTTACTATTGCTAAACATGTCTGCTAAGAGTTAAAGCAGTGATGAGGCGGTGTGGTGCTCAGGCCAGAGGGGTAAACTACGACACTAGTTAGATATGTTCAGGACTTTATCAAGCTAGCGAGCCTCAGCTAGAGTCACATTCCAGCTCAGGCTTTATCCATTACATTTACATTTTAGTCATTTAGCAGACGCTCTTATCCAGAGCGACTTACAGTTAGTGATACGAAGGTGGACATTGATCATGTACCTGTCACTCACTCAAGCCAAGCTCGTAACTGTGTGTGCATGTCGCTTGTGACTAGTCAAACACCGAACTCTTCATTGAGACAACGCTGAAACAGCAATTCATGGGGGAGTCAGTGCGGTACTGTGTGTATGTGTTAGTGATGGGAAAATAAAATAAATCGATAGTAAAATATTGCGACATAAATACAGTACCAGTCAAAGGTTTGGACACACCTACTCATTCCAGGGTTTTTCTCTTGGCATTCTCTCAACCAGCTTCATGAGGTAGTTACCTGGCATGCATTTCAATTAACAGGTGTGCCTTCTTAAAAGTTAATTTGTGGAATTTCTTTCCTTCTTAATACGTTTGAGCCAATCAGTTGTGTTGTGACAAGGTAGGGGGGGTTATACAGAAGATAGCCCAATTTGGTAAAAGACCAAGTCCATATCAGGGCAAGAACAGCTCAAATAAGCAAAGAGAAACGACAGTCCATCATTACTTTAAAGACATGGAAGGTCAATCAACAGGGAACATTTCAAGAACTTCAAGAAGTTTCTTCAAGTGCAGTCGCAAAAACCATCAAGCGCTCTCATGAGGACCGCCACAGGAAAGTAAGACCCAGAGTTACCTCTGCTGCAGAGGATAAGTTCATTAGAGTTACCAGCCTCAGAAATTGCAGCCCAAATAAATGCTTCACAGAGTTCAAGTAACAGACACATCTCAACATCAACTGTTCAGAGGAGACTGCGTGAAATCAGGCCTTCATGGTCGAATTGCTGCAAAGAAACCACTACTGAAGGACACCAATAAGAAGAAGAGACCTGCTTGGGCCAAGAAACACGAGCAATGGACATTAGACCGGTGGAACTGTGTCCTTTGGTCTGGAGTCCAAATTTGAGATTTTAGGTTCCAACCGCCATGTCTATGTGAGACGCAGAGTAGGTGAACAGATGATCTCCGCATATGTGGTTCCCACAGTGAAGCATGGAGGAGGTGGTGTGATGGTGTGGGGGTGCTTTGCTGCTGAAACTGTCAGTGATTTATTTAGAATTCAAGGCACACTTAACAAGCATGGCTACCACAGCATTCTGCAGTGATAAGCCATCCCACCTGGTTTGCGCTTAGTGGGACTATCATTTGTTTTCCAGCAGGACAATGACCCAGCACACCTCCAGGCTGTGTAATGGCAATTAAACCAAGAAGGATAGTGATGGAGTGCTGCATCAGATGACCTGGCCTCCATAATCACCCGACCTCAACCCAATTGAGATGGTTTGGGATGAGTTGGACCGCAGAGTGAAGGAAAATCAGCCATCAAGTACTCAGCGTATGTGGGAATGCCAAGATTGTTGGAAAACCATTCCAGGTGAAGCTGGTTGAGAGAATGCCAAGAGTGTGCAAAGCTGTCATCAAGGCAAAGGGTGGCTACTTTGAAGAATCTAAAATATATTTTCATTTGTTTAACACTTTTTTTGGTTACTACATGATTCCATATGTGTCATTTCATAGTTTTGATGTCTTCACTATTATTCTACAATGTAGAAAATAGTAAAAATTAAGAAAAACCCTTGAATGAGTAGGTGTCCAAACTTTTGACTGGTACTGTATGCATTCGGAAAGTATTCATACCCCTTGACTTTTTCCACATTTTGTTACATTACAGCCTTATTCTAAAATGGATCAAATAATTTTTTTCCTACACACAATACCCCTTAATGACAAAGCGAAAACAGGTTTTTAGAAATGTTTGAAAATGTATTACAAATAAAAAACAGAAATACCTTATTTACATAAGTATTCAGACCCTTTGCTATGACACTCGAAATTGAGCTCAGGTGCATCCTGTTTCCATTGATCATCCTTGAGAAGTTTCTACAACTTGATTGGAGTCCACCTGTGGTAAATTCAATTGATTGGCCATGATTTGGAAAGGCACACATCTGTCTATATAAGGTCCCACAGTTGACAGTGCATGTCAGAGCAAAAACCAAGCCATCAGGTCGAAGGAATTGTCCGTAGAGCTCCGAGACAGGATTGTGTCGAGGCACAGATCTGGGTAAGGGTACAAAAACATGTCTGCAGCATTGACGGTCCCCAAGAACACAGTGGCCTCCATCATTCTTAAATGGAAGAAGTTTGGAACCACCAAGACTCTTCCTAGAGCTGGTTGCCCGGCCAAACTCAGCAATCGGGGGAGAAGGGCCTTGGTCAGGGAGGTGACTGAGTAAAGGGTCTGAATACTTATGTAAATGTGATATTTCCATTTTTTATATTTGATACATTTGCAAACAAATTCTAAAAACCTGTTTTTGTATTGTGTGTAGGTTGATGAGGATTTTTTATTTCAAAATAAATAAATTTTAGAATAAGTCTGTAACGTAACAAAATGTGAAGGAGAGAGAGAGACACATTTGAAATGTCTTTATTCTTTTGGAACATCTGAGTGTAATGTTCACTGTTAATATTTATTGTTTATTTCACTTTTGTTTACTATCTGCTCTTGATTTTGGAATGAGATGTTTGACGAGCAGGTATCCACATACTTTTGGCCATGTAGTGTATCAAGCGACAACAATACAATCACCTGCTACAGGTGAACCAACAGGAACAAGTGGTTGTCATGGACACCAGGTATAACAGCCAAGAACAGCAACAAAGACATTTCTGCCCACAGTGACAACCGCCTGTGAGTACTCTATAACTCTCTACGAAAGGGAAAATAGAGAATTCTGCCATTTTCTTCAATTCACTCTACTAGCTTTGTGCCAAGGCCTCAGGTTTTAGTGGGGTATTATGTTTCTCAAAGGCTTAGATTTAAATAGCACTAAGGCATTTCATGCATCTACACTAAGCCACAAGCACTAAACCAGCTCTAAGGCTTCCTCCCAAGCGGCACCCTATTCCCTATATAGTGCACTACTTTTGAAAAAGCAGAGCACTATAAAGGGAATAGGGTGCCATTTTGGATGAGCCCTTGGAACTCAGTCCTACCCCAGCAAACAATCCATCCTCTGAATGTGATGCAAAACACTTTTATTGGACTGCACTTTATGATAACCAATTCCCCTGCAAGCCCAGAATTTGCAGCAAGCCACACAATGTGTTTGTATCTGTGGTTAGACTTATGAGGGAAGACTGAATGGTGTTTCTGTACTGGTCAGACTATATCACCTTGCAGCATCTTCACTGTGTAAACGCTCTGGTTAGCACTTTACTGCTCTCAAAGAACTGCTTTGAATAGTGGTTTTCTGCTCCCTGCAACTTATCCTCAGTGATATGCTAAGTAATTAGAGGCACTATACACTGGACCATACAGTCCTAGAAAGAAAGAGTGAAATACCAACTGGAATTCTGACCAATAAAGTTCCTCTAACTACTACTTCCAGTTCCTCTAAGTACTACTTCTCAAATACAGTTGACTACACCTGCAGCAAATGACACATGCATTACAACATGCACATGAGTCATGTTATGTTGCCTTTCTAGTTATGTACATGAGGAGTACTGTCCTAAGTGTTATATACACGCACATGCACGGATGCATAGAAACAGACACACCCCATCTAAACACTGGGGGCCTATAAGAGGAGTGAAACCTAACCTAGGGGGCTTGTCTAGTACACTACACTACAGACCCAAGAGCATGAAGCTGAGGACACAAACCGAATAGGCCCCAAAAAAACAAATACCATCCCAGCATTTCCCCTTCGTACCTTAAATTAAATTACTATCAGCTGTAACTATTGCCAGCTCAGCGTTCTTAACAGCCATGGGCAGAAGAGAAGACAGTTAAACTGTTAATGAGCACTCTCACTCCTCCACTGCTCCTTCACTGCAGTGGAAGGAAGCGCACAGCAGGAATGTCTTTAGAGGAGTGACTGGAGGGCTAGCAGGCCTGGACAGGTAGGGAATGTACGATGGCTCCACTTGGCTCCAGAGACGGGCCAATGAGGGGTGAAGATTCTGGAGCTTCTTCATGTTTGTAAAGAAAGTCGAAGACACTAGTCAATGTGCAGTTGAAGTGGATGTGTTAAGCCCACCCAATGTGGTGTGTAGGTGTTACTCATGAAAAGGCTATAAACAGGCAAATTATGGGTCTGAGAGACAAATGATGCACTTGTAGTTCTGGTAACTATATACTGCATGAATCTAATAAAACCAACCTACAAAAATGATTTAGGACGCTTTATATCAATCAGCAGAAGAAATATGAGAAGACCTCTTCAAAAGGCTGAAGTCTAAAATGGACACAAACACTGTGTCAGCACCCTTGTGTGTGTATGCATGTGTGCTTTGATCCCAAGTAAACACGGTTCAGATCCTCCCAGGGCGTGGGGTGTTAGTGGCCCAGACTCAAGTGTGTGTTTATTTAAAGGGCATTATGAGAAGGTACTGAGGTGATGTCTGAGGACCATCAGTGGATGATAACAGTGCAGTGATCCCCATGTTATTGTTGAGCTGCTTCTGCCACCTGTGGGATCCCAACAAGTCTGTTCATGTGATTTCATCGGCGTGCTCTACTTCACTCAATGAATAATCATTGTTATTGTTTCACCATTCTGTGAAAATGACCAATCCGGCTCCGTGCGTGCGCATGTTGAGTTTGTCTATCCCCACCAGATGCAAATCAGGACACGCAGGTTGAAATATCAAAACGAACTCTGAATCAACTATATTAATTAGGGACAGGTCGAAACACATGAAACATTCATGGACATTTAGCTAGCTAGCTAGCTAATTTGTCCTGAGATACAGTGGGGAGAACAAGTATTTGATACACTGCCGATTTTGCAGGTTTTCCTACTTACAAAGCATATAGGAGGTCTGTAATTTTTTATCATAGGTACACTTCAACTGTGAGAGGCGGAATCTAAAACAAAAATCCAGAAAATCACATTGTATGATTTTTAAGTAATTAATTTGCATTTTATTGCATGACATAAGTATTTGATCACCTACCAACCAGTAAGAATTCCGGCTCTCACAGACCTGTTAGTTTTTCTTTAAGAAGCCCTCCTGTTCTCCACTCATTACCTGTATTAACTGCACCTGTTTGAACTCGTTACCTGTATAAAAGACACCTGTCCACACACTCAATCAAACAGACTCCAACCTCTCCACAATGGCCAAGACCAGAGAGCTGTGTAAGGACATCAGGGATAAAATTGTAGACCTGCACAAGGCTGGGATGGGCTACAGGACAATAGGCAAGCTGCTTGGTGAGAAGGCAACAACTGTTGGTGCAATTATTAGAAAATGGAAGAAGTTCAAGATGACGGTCAATCACCCTCGGTCTGGGGCTCCATGCAAGATCTCACCTCGTGGGGCATCAATGATCGTGAGGAAGGTGAGGGATCAGCCCAGAACTACACGGCAGGACCTGGTCAATGACCTGAAGAGAGCTGGGACCAAAGTCTCAAAGAAAACCATTAGTAACACACTACGCCGTCATGGATTAAAATCCTGCAGCGCACGCAATTTCCCCCTGCTCAAGCCAGCGCATGTCCAGGCCCGTCTGAAGTTTGCCAATGACCATCTGGATGATCCAGAGGAGGAATGGGAGAAGGTCATGTGGTCTGATGAGACAAAAATAGAGCTTTTTGGTGTAAACTCCACTCGCCGTGTTTGGAGGAAGAAGAAGGATGAGTACAACCCCAAGAACACCATCCCAACCGTAAAGCATGGAGGTGGAAACATCATTCTTTGGGGATGCTTTTCTGCAAAGGAGACAGGACGACTGCACCGTATTGAGGGGAGGATGGATGGGGCCATGTATCGCGAGATCTTGGCCAACAACCTCCTTCCCTCAGTAAGAGCACTGAAGATGGGTCGTGGCTGGGTCTTCCAGCATGACAACGACCCGAAACACACAGCCAGGGCAACTAAGGAGTGGCTCCGTAAGAAGCATCTCAAGGTCCTGGAGTGGCCTAGCCAGTCTCCAGACCTGAACCCAATAGAAAATCTTTGGAGGGAGCTGAAAGTCCGTATTGCCCAGCGACAGCCCCGAAACCTGAAGGATCTGGAGAAGGTCTGTATGGAGGAGTGGGCCAAAATCCCTGCTGCAGTGTGTGCAAACCTGGTCAAGACCTACAGGAAACGTATGATCTCTGTAATTGCAAACAAAGGTTTCTGTACCAAATATTAAGTTCTGCTTTTCTGATGTATCAAATACTTATGTCATGCAATAAAATGCAAATTAATTACTTAAAAATCATACAATGTGATTTTCTGGATTTTTGTTTTAGATTCCATCTCTCACAGTTGAAGTGTACATATGATAAAAATGACAGACCTCTACATGCTTTGTAAGTAGGAAAACCTGCAAAATCGGCAGTGTATCAAATACTTGTTCTCCCCACTGTATCTCTCGCCCAGGGTGGTGGAGAGTTGGACGAAGATGATCTGTCCCACTTCTTGGAGTAGGTGGCTTGTTCAAATCCACTTCACCACGATACTGGGCCAAGGTGGTTACGCGAAAGGGCCCGAGGGAGCCACAACCTGTGAAGTCCTTTCCTACCTTGGAGGATCCACTCCACCTGGCAAACAGATTTGCACCGCTGGAAGTGGACTATCTGGCCCCAGGAGGCCACTCTGGTCCTGGAGACCCCGATGCAAGGCATCGCCAACATCAAACAACAGGGCGACAACATCAGTCTCTCTACCCATGTCCACCTTCAGCTGGCAGCCAGACTGTGCCCTCTGTCCCAAACAGGGGACCGCCTCACCTCTGGATTTCCACGACTTTGGAACACCGAGCCAACGGAGGCCCTCGTCACCCCCCGTAACACCCCCTCTCTCCCACGGCGCTCCTCGCAGCACCGTGCAGTCCCTAAATGATTGTTGGGGGAAACTATACTGCGGAACAATGATATAAACACTGATTGTAAAAATCTCTGGAATACCTTCAATGAAATTCTAGGCAATAAAGCTAACTCAGCTCCATCCTTCATTGGGGCAGATCGCAATGAAAACCCTTTGATATTGCCAACCACTTGAATAACTTTTTTGTTGACTTAGGCATGACATCCAAACAACAAACGCTGAGCCTTCATAATCATGCATATCTGACCAAATAACGAAAGACAAGCACTGTAGTTGAGTTTCCGCAAAGTTGTTGCTATCTATAAAATAAGGACAAGCCACCTGGTACCCTACAATCTGGATGGTAAATTGCTGAGGTTGGTAGCGGAATACATTGCGTCTCCTGTTTGCCACATCTCGAATTTAAGCCTAGAAGACAGTATGTGCCTCAGGCCAGGAGGGAGGCAAAGGTCATTCCGCTGCCCAAGAATAGCAAAGCACCCTTTAAATGGCTCAAACAGCCGACTAATAAGCCTGTTACCAGTGCTTAGAAAACTGTTGGGGAAAAATAGTTGACAAAATACATGTTATTTTACATAAAACAAATTGGCAAAGGACTTTCAGCATGGTTATAGTGAAGGGCACTCAACATTCTCGGTACTTACACAAATTACTGATGATTGGCTTAAAGAAATTGATAATAAGAGGATCGTGGGAGCTGTTTTGTTAAGACTTCAGTGCAGCTTTTGATATCATTGATCATAACCTATTTACATCCTCTGCCTTCTCATGGATTGAGAGTTACCTATCTAATAGAACACAGAGGGTTTTCTTTAATGGAAGCCTCGCTAATGCAAAATCGGTTGAGTGTGGTGTATCGCAGGGCAGCCTGTTTGGGACATTATTATTTTCAGTTTTTCCTAATGACCTTCCACTGACCTTTAATAAAGCCTGTGTGTGTGTGTGTGTGTGTGTGTGTGTATATATGTACGCTGACGACTCAACAGTATACACGTCGGCTACGAAAGTAAAATAAATAACTGACAGAGCTCCAGTCGGTTTTAGAATGAGTAACTAGCAATAGGCTGGTGCTTAATATCTGAAAAACTAAAAGCATAGTTTTTGGGACAAATCACTTGCTCAACCCTAAACCTCATATAGATCTATTATTGAATAATGTGGTGATTGAGCAAGTTGAGGAGACTAAACTGCTGGGTGTAACCCTAGATAGCAAGCTGTCATGGTCAAAACATACTCAATGGTTGCTAAAATGGGAAGAGGTCGTATGTCCATGACAAGGCGCTGCTCTGTTTTCTTGACGTCTCAATCAACCAGACAGGTCCTACTGGCCCTAGTTCTGTCGCACCTGGACTACCAGTTGTGTGGTCATGTGCGGCAAAGGACATAGGCAAATTGCAGTTGATCCTGAACAGAGCAGCACGTACTGCACTTAGATGTACACGGAGCGCTAATCTCAATGACATGCATGTCAATCTCTCCTGGCTCAAAGTTGAGGAGAGATTAACTGCATCACTATTGGTCTTTCTGCGAGGTGTTGAAGGTACCGAACTGTCTGTTCAAGCAGTTGGCACACAGTTCGGACACTCATGAGTACCACACAAGACATGCAACCAGAGGTCTCTTCACAGTCCCCAGGTCCAGAACAGAGGCTGGGAAACACACAGTATTAAATAGAGCCACGACTACATGGAACTCTCATAGAGCCATGACTACATGGAACTCTCATAGAGCCTTGACTACATGGAGCTCAAGCTAGCAATACAACCAGATAAAGAAAACACCTTACGGCAGGACGGGGATTGTGACGAGACACAGACTGTCAAAGTTAACATGTTTTTTTGACGCCGTTAACGCATTTTGTTCATTTGACCCCCTATACCATCCATAGTTCAAATTCAAGCCCCTGCAGCTAATGTGCTAGTTTGACAACCGCTTTAATGGCTAGCTACTTGTATGACTGAATGATGGGGAACGCTAGTAAGGGGCTTTTAAATGGAAAATTCTATTTCAAATCCCTCCCAGATGGTTCTCTGGATAAAACAAAGAAATGTGCATCTACTGCAAGGCTGAATGTGTTCATCACCGAAGTACATTGAGTCTTCGTCATCATTTACAAGCGAAACATACTGTTGATGCCAGCAATACACATAACTAGTAGCAATGGAGGACATCTTGGGCAGGATAAGCTAGAAGAGTGCGCGCGGGAGGCCAATGGACAAGTCGAGCAATAGCTAAGTGGATAGCTACAGCTTGCAGGCCAGTCCACACTGTGACCGACAAAGGCTTGAGGGATATCATTCGGATTGCATCGAACGTCTCAATGTAGGAGTTACCCTCGAGAGCCACCGTCGTTACAAGAATAAACAAGCTGTATGAAAGCGAGAGGGCTACGAAAGCGGAGGAATTGAAACATGCAATGGCTGTTGCTCTCACGGGAGACCACTGGACTTCGGTCAGCAACCACAACTACCCTGGGGTTAATGCGCACCATATTGATGAAAACTGGAAACTGTATTCACACGCTCGGGCCGTAATGAAGACAGAAGAGATGCACTATGCTGAAACGTGCGCCGAGCATTTCATGGATGTAGCAAAGCAGTGGAACATTGAAAACAAAGTTACCACACTTTGCACAGACAGTGAACAGAAAATGATTACAGCTGCGAGACATCTGCCTTTTGAACACCTGCCCTGCGCACAGTCTCCAAAGGTTAATCACAGTGTCCCTACAGAACAGCCAAATGCTGAAAAATTGTTGGGCATTTAAACACAGCAAGTTGCAAATGGGCTAAAGAAGGAGTCACTCGCACAAGACGTCACAACAAGATGGATTTCCACTCTGGAAATGGTAAAGAGTGTCCACAGAAACCAACAACCACAGAGATGCTCTGGCCCAACAGAAAACAAACATCACCATGCCAACCACAGCTGAACTGGAGACACTGCAGAAGCTGGAGGCACTACTGGGCCCTGCAGGTAAAATTCTTTATCACACTATTAGTGTTATAATACGATTGTGTGTGTGTGTGTGTGTGTGTGTGTGTGTGTGTGTGTGTGAGAGAGAGAGTGTGTGTAAATTGTGTGTTTGAGAGAGCGAGTGTGTAAATTTGTGTGTAAGAGAGTGTGTGTGTGTATAACAAGTCTTTCATAATTGACTGAAGTGATTTTGAATGACCTTCCACTGCAGGTACTTGACTGAACTTGCTCAGTAGTGTTGCCTGCATTGTGCCGTCTCCTTTGGGTGATGGAAAGCTCCAATGATGACCTGCCTACGTGGTAAGATTCAAGCTGACATTCACAACAGACCTGGAGAAACCCAAGGAAAACACCAACCTCACATGGCTGAAGATCGCACTCGACCCAAAGTTTAAGGATAGGACGTGCCTTCCCAGACCTGAGAGGGGTGAGGTGTGGGCTTTGGTCAGCAACTTGCTGAAGGAAGAGAGGCCTGCAGAGCATCTTGATAAAGCAACAGAGTCTGAGCCACCGAAGAAGAAAGCTTCTTGTTGAGTTCTTCTGAGTCTGATGAAGGAGGAGGAGTCCATTGAGAAATGTGTGGAGCATTACAAAGCAGAGCCCAGCATCAACATGGAGGACTGTCCACTACAGTGGTGGTCACAGCATGCAAGGGCACACACCAGGCTGGCCTGCATTGCACAAATGTACCTGGCAACGCCTGCCACATCAGTACCTTGTGAGAGGTTGTTTTCACTCTCTGGGCATATCGTACAGAAGAAGAGAGCAGCTTTATTATCTGAAAATGTCAACAGGCTTTTTTGTCTTAGCAACTGGCTCAGTGAAAAGAAATAGGAAGACGACTGAAGTGTATAGTCATAGGCTTAGGTTCTGTGGAATTCATGACATTGTTGGACAGGTTTATGCTCTTTGTATCCATAGAGACAGTTGTTTCTTATAGCCAACCCTCCAATCAGTAATTGGTAGAACAATCATTTGGAATGGCTGAAGCTTTAACAGTGTGTGTGTGTGTGTGTACTTCAAGAAAATGTATGAGGGAGTAGGCCCACTGGGAGCATTAGTAAGTTACAGGATTTTTGTATTGCTTAACTTGTTTATGGTGAATATGCCATTAAAAACA
The DNA here is from genome assembly GCF_020615455.1 of Coregonus clupeaformis. Lineage (NCBI taxonomy): Eukaryota > Metazoa > Chordata > Actinopteri > Salmoniformes > Salmonidae > Coregonus > Coregonus clupeaformis. The sequence goes on along the minus strand of NC_059218.1, from coordinate 20,298,582 downwards.
TTATTATACAGAATATATTTTTGTGTTTCAGGCCCTTAATGCCTATAACTCAATACATAGCTTTTTTTTATTTTTTATTAATGGACAAATCTTTATTTATCAACATATTTGAGCAAATAAAAAATGAGCGATTAATCACGATCAACTACAGAATTTAATGTGATTCATTGCAATTATTTTAATCGTTTGACAGCCCTAATTTGTATATATTCTGTATTGTATTATGTTTTGTATTATGTAGTATATTATGTATTACATTTGTTGTGTTGTTTCCTGCAGCAGGTAATTGGGGATCTTAATTAAATACTAAACAAATATAAGTGTCTCTTTATATGCTGCGCGAGGTATAGGAATACACAGAAACACACTGCACATTTACTACTGTCATTGTGGGGAGGGGAGTTTCACCTCATCCAACACCAATGTGTACTGTGTAGCACCCTGCACTCACCACACAAGGCTGATGACTCCTTGCTGACCCCAGTCCACCTGGTCGTGCTGCTGCTCCAGTTTCAACTCTTCTGCCTGCGGCTATGGAACCCTGACCTGTTCACCGGACATACTACCTTGTCACAGACCTGCTGTTTTCAACTCTCTCTCTCTACCGCACCGGCTATTTCAACCTCTAAATGGCCGGCTATGAAAAACAAAGTGACATTTACTCCTGATGTACTGACCTGTTGCAACCTCTACAACTACTGTGATTATTATTTGACCCTGCTGGTCATCTATGAACGTTTGAACATCTTGGAGAAAAATCTGGCCTTAATGGCATGTACTGTTATAATCTCCACCCGGCACAGCCAGAAGGGGACTGGCCACCCCTCAGAGCCTAGTTCCTCTCTAGGTTTCTTCCTAGCTTCCTGCCTTTCTAGGGAGTTTTTCCTAGCCACCATGCTTCTACATCTGCATTGCTTACTGTTTGGGGTTTTAGGCTGGGTTTCTGTATAGCACTTTGTGACATCTGCTGATGTAAAAAGAGCTTCATAAATACATTTGATTGATTGATTGATTAATATGGTGTGTGTGCAAGTACAGATCAAATGACTGATTGGTTAACGGAGCATCCTGTCTGGGCGGTTTACTTGTACATCAAAAAAAAGATTATAGGTTCCTGCCCTATGGATGGTTCTGGCTTGGACAAGGCTTACTTACTTTTACTTAATTGAGAAAATAAAGAATTAGGCCACACCCTGCCACTCACATGCCCTCCAGGACTCAGAGTAAAGAGGAACACCACTTCAGACCATCATCATAACCAAGTCATAACTTTAAAAAAACACATTCCTGCCTGGCTACGTATCACTCTCACTGATAGACCAGCTCATTGAGATGGTATGCAAATGCTCACACAGTGACACACTCACACACCCTGGTCTGTGTTGTGAACAATGGCAGTGAGGCAGAAGAGCAATAATGGGCCAGGGTGGAGCTGAGGGAGAGAGTCTATATGTTGTTCCCTACCTGCGATGGGTAATCACTCCTCTGTCATCCAGAAACACCAAATGGCTGTGTGTGTATGTGTTAACTGTGTCATGTGTTCACACAGCTCCTCACCATTGTTGCTGTGTCTGACACAGTCCTGGAGCACAGCGTGCCACTTCTTCTGCTCCTTCTCTGTCAGCACGCAGAAGTAGTGGTGGCGGGCATACGGGTGCCACAGGATCAGGGGGAACTCGGTGGCACACTTCACAAATGGACCGCTGCCCACCTTAGCCTTTATACCTGAAAACACACACATTCACATTTATAGTGTCCATAGCCTCATCATCAGGGTTATATTCCCTAGTCACCAAACTGAAGAAAATGGACTGATTGCTAAACGTTTGCTACAGTGTGCCCTAGGGCTCTATTCACCCCTTATTGCGGAAGTTCAGTTACAGCGTGATTGAAATTTAAAGGTAATATTCCAGCATTAGCGGTGACTGCATTTGCGGCTCAATCGGAAATTACCTTTCCATTTCTATTGCGCAATCTGTAATGCTTACAGATTGAATAGAGCCCCTAATGAATACGGCCCAGCTAGCCACTGCGGACTTTAGTACTTGATCTCACATTGGATGAAGTGCTGGTTCAACCACAATCCAACAGTGTTTCTCACGATCGGCCCTTTATTATACACAATCAACTGGTGTTACCAAATCATATCTCTCACCTGGCAGGCTGGTGTTGACCAGATCCAGGTATTCCTCCATGGAGGTCAGAGCTTTGTATCCAGCACAGTTGATGGTTCCTTTAGGGTGCAAGCCCCTCTCGTGAGCCTATCAGAGAGCACAGAGTGAGAAGGGGGTAGTTTCAAGGAGAGAGGGTGAAAAAACATACAAGCCGTTCAGAACCATCAACCCACAGCTAAATTTGTGACCCAAATGATTCAGACTGGCTGACATTGAAATCTGTCTGGTTATGAAGTTAAACATAAAACAAGCAAGAAAATAGATAGTTTCAGCTTTCCGACCACCCTCACCACTTTGTTCTCGTGGAAGCTGATGTTGTAGGTGTCGGCCACAAAGACAAAGCGGTTTCTCCATTTCTTGTTCTCCTCCAAGTACTGGAAGAGACTCCCAGAGAAGATAGAGTGGTCCTCTAGAGGGTCCTACCACAACACAACAGACACAGTTAGCGCTAGGGCTATAGTCAAAAGCATAGGGATGCCATTTGAGACTCTTCCATACAGTAATGTCAGGCCTAATTCCATTTTACACGCTGGAGGCGGTTGATACCGGAGGGCTAAAGTGAGTCGTATAGTGTTTACACAACCACACAAGTGTCGTATAGTGTTTACACAACCACACACCACCCACTTTGTTTTTAGATTTCCTGTTGTAGATCAAATACTGTAACTCAAACAGCTTAGTCCCAGCTGAGGAAGGAAGGAAGGAGGGGGAGAGAGGGAAGCTGGAGAAGAAGAGAGGTTTTGTGTGCTTGGAAGGTGCTAACTGGCAGTGCTCTGTAAAATGTGGTGCCTGTGCGTTATTCAGAAATAGTTTTTGTGTGTAAATAAAAGTGTGTGTGTTTCGGTGTGTGTGACTACCCGGGGCATCACTCGGGTAGTGAGGAGAATAGACGAGGGAGACAGACAACATTCTTAGCACCATCACGGTTTGTTCATGTGTGAAATCTGCTCCACTTTCCCTCCGGTGACTGGATGGTGGAGACTAACACAGAACTCAACAGTACTGAAGTGGAGATGGCTACAGTATGGTGCTTCCTATCCGTGTCCATAGCTTTTGACTGTTGGAGTGTAAACACACACATGACCTTGCACTCAGAGATAAAACCTTAAGGGAGATTCCGAGGAGGATGGTGAGGAAAAGAGATAAAAAAAAGGGGGGATAAAGAGGGAAGGAGGATGAGAAGGAGAGAGTTGCAGACGGTGTGGGAATACTGTGAGAGAGAGAGGAAGTGAATAAAAGGAAGAGAGACAGATGGAGCGAGAAGAGGGATAATGGGGGGGGGGGGGTGACACAAAAAAACGGCAACAGAGGGGTGAACAAGTGCAATAGACAGACAGTCGTCCCCGGGCCGGCCTCTTGCCTTGCGGTGCAGGAGCTGTGACTGGGGACCTCCTCCCCCCTCAATCTCAAAGCGGACACTGTTGAAGAGGGCCACAGCATACTGCTCCTTGTAAACATGGCCAAATTTCCCCATCACCTGCCTGGAACGAGCTGTGAGAAGAGATAGCGAGATGACAGTTAGAATTTACAGTTCGAGAGTAACACAGTCACTGGACGGACACAACACAACTGAAGAGCGCGAGCGAGAGCACAGCTAGAACACAGTCCCAGAAACTCAGTCTCAGCTGGCAGCAGAGCCAGAGAAGCATGACACGTCAGTAATGTGACTCGTTAGATCACAGAGGATTTGGCTAAGAGCTTGGTCTAGAAGAGTAGCCATTAGTATGAGACTACCGAAGCGGGCATTGAGGACAGGCTTATGGAGGTGACTCTTAACTAGGGTTGGACTGGACTGGACTCAGACAGGAAAAGTAGAGAGAGACTGGAAGAGAGGGCATTAACCCTCCAGTATCTTTACCACCCTTCTATCAGCCGTATATGAAAAGAGCCAAGCAGTAAAATTAAAATCGCTATCCACGTCATTATAAGGAAAGTTAGCAAGTCAGTAGCTAAGGCAGCTTTCACTGAGAAAACACTACATACAGTGCATTCGGAAAGTATTCAGACCCTTTGAATTTTTGCACATTTTGTTACGTTACAGCCTTATTCTAAAATGTATTAAATAATTTTTCCCCCTCATCAATCTACATACAATACCCCATAATGACAAAGCAAAAACAGGTTTAGATTTTTTTGCAAATTCATACAAAATACAAAACTGATATCACAGTTACGTAAGTATTCAGACCCTTTACTCATTACTTTGTTGAAGCACCTTTGGCAGTGATTACAGCCATCTTGTTGTCTTGGGTATGACACTACAAGCTTGGCATACCTGTATTTGGGGAGTTTCTCCCATTCTTCTCTGCAGATCCTCTCAAGCTCTGTCAGGTTGGATGGGGAGCGTCGCTGCATAAGGTATCTGTTTTTTATTTTTTATGAATTAGCAAAAATTTCTAAAAACCTGTTTTCGATTTGTCATTATGGGGTATTGTGTGTAGATTGATGAGGGAAAAACAAATGTAAATCATTTTAGAATAAGGATGTAACGTAACAAAATGTGGAAAAAAGGGAAGGTGTCTGAATACTTTCTGAATGCACTGTATAATGGTGGTACAATAACTTAATTCTCAATTGGTACAGATAATGAAGATCGCTTTTGCATACCTTAAGTTACAGTCAAGTAGCATAAGAGTCTAGAATAGCATTATGCCAAATGTATCGTATTTGTAGCACACTATCTGGAGTAGGGTTGCAAAACATTTTTGAAAAATTACCTGAATTTTGTAACCCTAATATGGAGAATCAAGCATCAGGATGTTGAATGGTGAAATACCATGGTCTTACCCAGAGTAATCCTTGAAAGGACTTTTTCAACATTTTCAACAACAACAAAAATCGCTCACAGTCCAGTTAGGCTTGGCTTGTGGTGGTTCAGTGTTCTCAGCTCAACATGACCCCAGTCTATGAGATGTTTATGGCAAAGGCGCCACAGGAAAGAGAATGGAGCCTTTGAGTAGGAGGGCAGGAAGGAAAGAACTGACAACAAGATAAGAACGAGAGGAAGATCCAAGGAAGGAACAGAGACAGAGAGAACTAAACAGGATTTATCCTGTAAACTCAAACACACATTTACTCACTTTCTGTAATGCACTGTATAAAAACATAATGAGAGGGATCTAGACAGAATGTTCTCTCACGTCACCCCGCTCCTCCGCACACTCCACTGGCTTCCAGTTGAAGCTCGCATCTGCTACAAGACCATGGTGCTTGCCTACGGCGCTGTGAGGGGAACGGCACCTCCTTACCTTCAGGCTCTGATCAGTCCCTACACCCAAACGAGGGCATTGCGTTCTTCCACCTCTGGCCTGCTGGTCCCCCTACCTCTGCGGAAGCACAGTTCCCGCTCAGCCCAGTCAAAACTGTTCGCTGCTCTGGCACCCCAATGGTGGAACAAGCTCCCTCACGACGCCAGGACAGCAGAGTAACTGACCACCTTCCGGAGACACTTGAAACCCTAACTCTTTAAGGAATACCTGGGATAGTATAAAAATAATCATTCTACCCCCCCCCACAAAAAAAATAGAAGAATTTATTTTTACGATACAATAAAAAAAATAAAAAAATAAACACACAAAAAAACGAGATTTATATATATATATATATATATATATATATATATATATATATATATATAAAACAAATGAACATTAAAAATATACACTACAAATAAAACATTAGAATTTTTTTTTAACAAAATATTGTAAATTGGTGAATGCACCAATTTGTAAGTCGCTCTGTATGAAAGGGTAGGCAACAATATCTCCGCCACACTGACCCTCAACACGGTAACCCCTCAAGTAGGCTTGGGAGGTATACTGTATATTCTGAAGTTTCTTTTATAAATGTGAATATTTGTAGCTACTTTTTAAGTAAATACCAACTTCTGCAAAGCAGATTGCATTCTTCATTTCACCTGTCACATTATTTTTCATTATGAAGCTTAACAGTAGTCCCCAGTCACGTTGTTTTGTTTGCCAGCACACAACGACGAGAGACCGGAAGCCTTGTAAGTCACACTCACTGTTGTGCAGCCAGGTGATCTAGTTACAGTATGGAAATCCAAACTTTTTTTGTTGTTGTTGTTATTATTATTATTTTTAAACGTTTGCCAGCTAGATAGCTTATAACTATTCAGTTAACTGTGTAAAATGTGCTAAATGCTTTGCAGTTGTACATTTGGTTTGCTAACTTAGTAGCTAGTTATCTAGCTAGCTAAGTGGTTAGCTTCTTGCAAAATTAAGCTTCTCTTGGTAACAGCAGAGAATCCCCTACTGGATCAAGAGCCTTAATGTCTAATATTGGTTTTGTGGGTGCAGCAAACTGCGAGTAGCATTTAAAAATATATTTTATAACTTTATGAGCTGGGATGTCTGTCCTGTAAATAGTTTGTCAAAGACTCATTAGCATTTAGCTAACATTCACTATGGGATTGTACATATACTTGTTAGCAATGCTAACCTGATTACAACGGTTCAGTGGAGTTCGGGATGGCACAAGGTCAGTATGAAGGTATGCAAAACACAGCATCATGATGCAAAATGCATCATATGGGCCAGAGTTCTGTATTTTGAAAGTTACACATCTTGAAAACTTGATTGATGACATTCAAAACATTTTGGGACTATATCAACAATGGACTAATGAAACAAATACCAAAAGATAGTTTTTGTGTGAAGTTTTCCTTTAAGTTTGCTGATGTCATGAGGGTGGTAGGCCTGATCACCGATGGAGATGAGACCGCCTACAGGGAAGAGGTCAGAGACTTGGCAGTGTGGTCCCATGACAACAACATCTCCCTCAACGTCAGTAAGACCAAGGAGCTGATCATGGACTACAGGAGAGAGGGGAGAGCATGCCCCCATCCACAGGGCTGTAGTGGAGCGGGTCGGGAGCTTCAAGTTCCTTGGCGTCCACATCACTAAGGTCTTAACATGGTCCAACAGGCTCCGAGAATGCTTCTACCCCCAAGCCATAAGACTGATAAATAGTCATAAGATTTCTAAATACTCACAAGGCTATATATACAGACTCACTCACACACAGACAAATAACACACACGCATACCGACAACACAAACGTGCACACACACACACAATCCCACACACTTTTACACTCATCATATGCTTCGCGACTGAGCCGTTGTTGCTTCTAGACGTTTCCACTTCACAATAACAGCACTGTTTGGGGAAGGCCCTTTCCTGTTTAAGCATGATAATGCCCCCGCGCACAAAGCAAGGTACATACAGAAATAGTTTGTCGAGATCGGTGTGGAAGAACTTGACTGGCCTTCACAGAGCCCTGACCTCAACCCCATCGAACACCATGACAGCATGATTATTACACAGGTGCACCTTGTGCTAGGGACAATAAAAGGCCAATCTAAAATGTGCAGTTGTCACACAACACAATGCCACATATGTCTCAGGTTGAGGGAGCATGTAATTGGCATGCTGACTGCAGGAATGTCCACCAGAGCTGTTGCCAGAGAATTTAATGTTAATTTCTCTACCATAAGCCACCACCAACATCATTTTAGAGAAGGTAGTAGTACGTCCAACTGGCCTCACAAACGCAGACCATGTGTATGGCGTTGTGTGGGCAAGCGGTTTGCTGATGTCAACGCTGTGAACAGAGTGCCTTATGATGGTGGTAGGGTTATGTTATGGGCAGGCATAAGCTACGGACAACGAACACAATTGCATTTGAAATCTATGGCAATTTGAATGCACAGAGATACAGTGACGAGATCCTGAGGCCCATTGTCGTGCCATTCATCCGCCGCCACCACCTCACGTTTCCGCCTCAGTTCTTCCTTGTTCTGCATACTCACCAGACATGTCACCCATTGAGCATGTTTGGATGCTCTGGATCGACTTGCAAGACAGCGTGTTCCAGTTCCCACCAATATCCAGCAACTTCGCATATGCATTGAAGAGGAGTGGGACAACATTCCACAGGCCACAATCAACAGCCTGATCAACTCTATGCGATGGAGATGTGTTGCGCTTCATGAGTGAAATGGTGGTCACACCAGATACTGACGTTTTTGTTTGTTTTTGACCCCCTTTTTCTTCCCAATTTCGTGATATCCAATTGCGATTCAATTACGATATTGTCTCATCGCTGCAACTCCCCAACGGGCTCGTGAGAGGCGAAGGTCAAGTCATGCGTCCTCCGAAACATGACCCGCCTAACCGCGCTTCTTAACACCCGCCCGCTTAACCCGGAAGCCAGCCGCACCAATGTGTTGGAGGAAACACTGTTCAACTGACGACCGAAGTCAGCCTGCAGGCGCCCGGCCCGCCACATGGAGTCGCTAGAGCGCGATGAGTCAAGTAAAGCCCCCTGGCCAAACCCTCACGACGCTGGGCCAATTGTGCGCTGCCCTATGAGACTCCTGGTCACGGCCGGTTGTGACACAGCCTGGGATCGATCCCAGGTCTTTAGTGACTCCTCAAGCACTGCGATGCAGTGCCTTAGACCGCTGCACCACTCGGGAGGCCCCTGACTGGTTTTCTGATCCACACCGCTACCTTTTTTTTTAAAGCTATCTGTGACCAACAGATGCATATCTGTATTCTCAGTCATGTAAAATCCATAGATTAGGGCTTAATGAATTTATTTCAATTGACTGATTTCCTTATATGAACTGTAACTCAGTAAAATCTTTGAAATTGTTGCGTTTATATTTTTGCTCAATATATTTCATTCACGTACTGCACTTTCGACAGGCTGGGTTAGTGTGCCAAAGCCAGCTTACTGGCCACTCTCACAATGAGTTAGGTCAACTAAACACTTCCCCACTGGAATGAAGGCATGGCTTGACGGACGGAGTCTGCAGCAGACTAAACTGATGGAGATTTGATTACACTCTAGGCCAAAGTTAGGAAACTGTGTGTGTGTCCACTGAGTGCCTTGTCATCTTGAGTCCAATTCAAACCTGTCTTTGATCGCATCAGATCAAAGGAGCAGTCGGTCCCAGCGCTGGGGGTTAGACTGACAGCACCCCCACCTAGCTCCAGCCTGTGTGTGTGTGTGTGTGTGTGTGAGAGAGAGAGAGAGAAGTACAGTAGTCAGAATGCATTGAACATTTTCCTTCCTGTTTCCATTGGTTGCAGACTGTGTCGACTCTTTACAGCTGTAAAACTACACTGACTGGAAAACTCCAGTAGCTTGAATGGTATGTACTGTCACTGGGTAGGCTAGGCCTACTGTATTGTATATTGTATGTATTAGGGGATGAGGGAGTTATGGACTAGGTTTAAGTGGTTCACTGAAAACTGATTAACACAAGTCTAGGAGTAGGAAAGAAAACAGCAATGTGTGTGCGTGTGTCAGCTGGTGAGAATGTACCTTGACAGCAAATGTGGAGACAACCCCCAGTACAGCTAACTACTCCAAACAGTATACTCCCAATGGAGAAGAGCTGACTAACCACTCCTCCCACCCACACGCACACAGAGCGGTCACCTTAAGTAGTTGGTTGGGTCGTGTTTGTGAAATAGACAAAAAGGTATAAGATGAAAAGAAAAGAAAGCCATATAGACAGAATGAAGAGAGAGAGGGTCACTTTTCATTCTACTGTGTGTCAGAACCAGACTGGCTTTCTGCTCATTAATAACAAGCCATGTTCCTACCTGCTTTCTCTTCTGTACACACTTACTCGCTTCTCTCTTTCCTTCTAAATCTGCAGCTTTGGACATCTTTAGAAGATACAGCTAATATCTGGTTTCTGCCCGATGTCTCTTTACCAGACTAAAATACAGTCAGACTTATCAATCAGTGGAGGAAGAGTTCACTATTATATCAACTGGCTAGGCTTTCTATTTTAGTATTAGGTAGTGTGTGTATAACTATGAACAGTGATGAACTATACTCTTGCAGTAGTAGGGAAAGAATTGGCCTACTCTAGCCCTGTTTATACCTGGTGCTAACTAGCGTCCTTTGTCCTGATCTTGTCCACATTCTGATTGTGCCCACATTTTTAGACAGGTGTAGATCATTAAAAGATGCATTGTAATCTGATTGTGATCTTCCTTACCACCTCCGAGGTAGTCAGGGACCCATTGTATCTGGATATCAAACAAGTGTAAACCGATCTGGATGGTCTACACTCAAACCATTTGAGATCATCATTATACCCACCTCTAGCATAATTGACAGGAAGCATCAATGACTTATGGCATTAATAATTGTCTTAAAACAATTAAATGCATGTTATTTTGAAATAATATCTGTCAAATAATTTATATACAGGGAGGCTCCAGGAAATCTGGTCACAATGCAGACACAGTGGACGTATAAGATAAATGTTAATACCATGATCAGTTAGTGATTGGATCATATTGATCAGGTCACAAAACTCATGTTACCGGGAAGGACTCCCCTAGGAGAGTTTCCGTCCCAAATGGCACACTATTTCCTAGAGAATAGGGTGCCAATTGGGATGCATCCATTCTGATGTGGGGAGACCACAGATATCTGTAAATATGCCTCTTCTCTTGATGATAGGTCTTATAGAGGCCACATAAACACAGACATACATGGTGGAGAGAATCAACTGTGTCAGGGATGAGGGTGAGTCTGGGGGGAAAGTGGCATACATTGTTTCCAGCCACAACCACAGACACATATCCTGGATTCTGAGGTCGGAACCCCAGACAGAGTGGTTAGCTATTGAAAATACACGTCTGGAGTAGCCTGATCAGACCTCACTTCACCCAAGCAAATGTATATCATCAACTCAACAGGATTGAACTGAGGACTGGTTCAGTGAATCACACATAGCCCACACTCATTCCAGCTCTCACCCGTTTCTCTTTCAGAAGGACACATTTCAACATGAGAAGTTACAAGACCAATGCTCAAGCAATAGAACATAACTTCTACAAGAGGGATTACATTTCTCAAACCTAAATAGTTCAGTCCATGTGACAGTTTAGCCTACTCTGCTGCTTAAATTTACATAAAAATAATCTGTGGGAGCGAGAGGTTGGGCAATACATGCTTTTAATAGACATATGTATGGTCCAAACTACAAGCAGTTATTATCTCTGAGAAATAAGGACTTTCACTTTGGGCTTGCTTCAAGCAGGGCGAGATTGACTCTTTAGAATGTAGTTCAGCTGAGTCTTATGCGAGGCAATTTGATATTTAATTTGATATTTTGTAACATTCTGTAATTGATTGAAACAATGTAAAACTATGTAGCTTAACATTCGAGGGATGCTGACTGTCGAGTAAGTTTCCTGTGAGTGGGGAAGGACGTATCCTTTGAAATCAATTGTCTTGTATCCCTCTTCACATTTTATGCAAATATATTAGGCAGCAAATCAAGAGGGAAATTAGTGGGAAATTCAACTTTATTCCCACGATTTCAGTTGTCATGAGAAGGAAGAGCTTACCTGTAATCATCTCTCGCTTTCCCTCATCCAGTTGAGTGGAAATAACATCCCCCATGGCTACACCCGCTTTGGTGAACTAACAACAATCCCCGACGAAAGCGACCCCAAGAGAAGGGGCAAGAGAGGCGCGTTGGCCAATAAAGGACAATATCTGAAACTAGGTGAGGAAGAAATACACTAGCCTACTGCGTATCACTTTGCCCTCCACCGAAACGACCCCAAATTCAATGTTTCAAAAGCAAGTTGGTCGCTTATCCTCCAGAAAACCTGTGTCGACAGGAAGTTGTGGAAGAACGTTGTTTCGTGTTGTACCTCGTCTGGATGAATTGTAAAGTTAGACAGTGGGCTAGTTCATTCTGACAAGACACACCCTCTGAAAATCATCACTTGTTCAACGTGTTCAACCTCCATTCAATGTCATGGGTGTGGCTTCCAAGATAATCTTCAGGGCCCAGTTTTTGAAAGATAATCTGGGTTTCACCTATCGGATCGGATTAAATGCATAGAAATAGAATGAATAGAACGGATGAATTATTGTTTTGAGTGGAGACTTCCGTTCTATTCATTCTATTTCTATGCATTAATCCGATCTGATTGCCGAAATCTGATCTGATTTCCTCAATCGGATAGGATTAAATGTTAGAATCGGGTTTTTCAAAACGGACAAATTAGATTCTAATCAAGATTAAATGCTATTTTTGCGTTTTTCAAAGGTGATAAGGATAGTTGATGCCTAAAATCAGGATTATTTTTATTCCACTGGAAAGGTGGATTTAGAAAGGTGAAAGGCTCTACAACCAAGAAATGTCAAAGTAATTAAGAGGTCAAGGCTTAGAAAACTTTCTCACATCTGAAAACTAAAGGTTAATTAAGTTAAATTGACCGCAGTATAGGTATGTGGTCAGTTGTTATATTGAGAAGTGTTAAATAAATGTTTGTACTTACTTATAAATGATATGCAGGCTCTATTACTTTTAATCTGGGTACCTTTATTCATGTGGTTAACTCATTTCTGTTTCCCTGTGACAGTGTAGTAGTACCCTAACCTGTCCAGTAGATGGCAAGGTGTAGCCCTGTTCAAAGCACTGAAAATCCGGATTCTGCGATATTGATAGGCTACGTTTACACAGGCAGCCCAATTCTGATATTTTTTCCACTAATTGGTCTATTGACCAATCACATCAGATCTTTTCACATGAGCTCTTTTAAAGACCTAATATGATTGGTCAAAAGACCAATTAGTGGGAAAAATATCAGTATTGAGGTGCCTGTGTAAACACAGCCATATTGTGATATCTGGATCAGAAAGATCTTCTCCGATTATTTGCTGAAAAACTGTCTCAAAAACAGCCAGATCGATCTGAACCTGGATTGCAAAAAAGGCTGTGTTTAGACAGTCAGCCCAATTCGAATATTTTTTTCACTAATTGGTCTTTTGACCAATCAGATCAGCCCTGAAAAAAAATCTGATGTGAACAGATCTGATGTGATTGGTCAAAAGACCAATTAGTGGGGGAAATATCAGAATTGGGCTGCTTGTTTTAACACAACCAAAAAGGATTACAGAATCTGGATCATTCTGATCCAGATTAAACATTTTGTGTGGAACACGTAAAATAACCTTTTGTGATTTACAGAAATTATATCTAGCCCAAATTTCAACTTAATTATTGGGGTAAGGAAATGTTGCTTTTAGACCCATGGGGCGGCGCACAATTGGCCCAGCGTCGTCCAGGGTATGGGAGGGAATGGCCGGCAGGGATGTAGCTCAGTTGGTAGAGCATGGCGTTTGCAACGCCAGGGTTGTGGGTTCGATTCCTACGGGGGGCCAGTATGAAAAAAATAATTACAAAAATAATGTATGCACTCACTAACTGTAAGTCGCTCTGGATAAGAGCGTCTGCTAAATGACTAAAATGTAAAATGTTTTAACTTTGGAATAAAATGTAGGCTAATAATCATTTTTGATGACATGTCATTCTGTTAAATTTGTGTCAATTGTTTGACTTCTGTTTTTGTAAGAAAGTAATCTTTGATACTGACAGGTAACAATGGAATTTTTAGGAAGAGGATGACGTGTGAGAGGGGTGGGGATGAGACTGCCCAAAAGAGTAGGCATACTGCGCCCCCGTGTGGACCATCTACATTGGCAAACGTTAAAAGGACCACCATGGATGATTTTCATCCAGTTTTGGCTGAAGAATTTTGGCAAATTCTAAAAAGGCTACAGCCAATTAAAATTCGTCGGTGATTCGTATAGGCTACATAACATAATTGCACTACAAATGTATTCGAGTATTCAAAAGTTGCTGTGGGCCTATCAATAAAACACATACAGGTGCAAATTGACAATTAAAATATAGCATACAATTGTGTTTTTTCACATATTAAGAAAAAACGAAAGAGATGAACTACTTAAGGAATGAATAAGTAAATATGTAAAACATTAGAAAACGTATAATAATTAAATTGGCAAATGTATTACTGAATTGGCTAATATAGCCACTGATATGGGGGCGGAGGGATACGCAGTGACTTCTCCATTCGAAGCTCTGCAGTCAGCTACGATGTGAGGTGTGCACATTCGGTCGAGCAGAGAAACGAGAGGAATACTGCGAGGGAGAAAGAGGGAGTCAAAGGGAGAGAATACGGTCAAACACACAAGAGCATCATGGCACCCATAGGACTCAAGGCGGTGGTCGGTGAAAGTAAGAATACCTTATTATATTTATACATCGCTTTTGCCTATTTGATATGGAATAAACATCCATTGATACGCATCGATGGGATGCACTGTGCATTTTTCTCAATCCATTGATACGCATCGATGGGACACACGGTGCATTTTTCTCGGATGGCGTGGTGATGTGACTGTGTGGATGAGTGTTTTTCTTCAGGATGCGTCTGGTTGTTGTGCGCTGATTTACCATTGTGCAACTGTGGTTATCAGCATGAGCCAGGGACCTATAGCTGTGCCATTTATCCCAGGGCTCCAGCGATGCTGATGCGCATTAATATATCCTGCACATGGGTATTCTTCGCACGCTGCGGCCAATGATCAATGATAAAAAATCGAACTGTGCATGAGAAGGTCCTTTGGTCGAGAAAGACAGATACACCCATATATACTCCCAATCGGAAATTAAAATACAAACTGTGCGGCATTGGGGCGACATTAGGACACAGCGTCTAAAATCATAGGCTGTTCCAGGCCAGTGCCTTTTTATTTAGGCACAATGTTAACCGCACAATGGAACGTTGTAGGCCGTTAACAATTATATTATTTAATGTCATTTATGATTAGATGGATCGTAAATTAATATTCTCCATCCAGGAGCGCTGAGTCTACAGCGCCTACGGGATTCCCCTGTTTCAGCAATGCCACCCCCCTATGATGGATCACCAGTGCAATACGCTGCGTAGAAAGAACATCATCCTTCAGGTTGAACGGTTCAAACAAGAACATTAAGGTTGAACAGTCTGATGATAGTTTGGTCTGCAGTATTAGATGGATAATGGCGGAGGGTGTGTCCTGTCCTCTGAATGAAGGAGAGGAATAGGATAGACAGTAAAAACACATAGGCCTAGAGAAAGATCCGCATTCGGTATGGTAACACACCTTTTCGAATACAGGTTTTACTGTGCTTTCATCCGCATATACAGGAGGCAATGCGCCTTGGCACATAGGCCCACTTGGCCCACGATGAAGGCTACAAGCATAATTTATGCAGCATGAGTAGCAGTTGTAAAACAGCATCGGTGTATGGTTTCAAAACAACCATCAATGGTTGTTTTCTGACAGACCTACTACTAGGCCTATTGCCCAATTCCCTAGAGGTTGAGGTCCATGGATGTTGTAGGCCATGTAGGGGCTTTTGGACATCTCTCTCTAACTGTTCAAACAAAATAGCAGTAGGCTATCAATCACTGGCAAAATGTGGGCGCAGCTTGAACACAAACCAGATTTATGACGGGGTGAGGCATTTTCCTCAGCCTGAAGGCTCACCAAATATCGGTCGTTATATTGTAAGATAAAACATGTTCTTCTCGGATAAAGGCAAGTATGCAGATAGCCCCTTCTCGATAAATGTGCAATCAACAGCAACGGACTTATCTCCAGAGGTTATTATGGATGTGTAGGCCTAGGCATAGCCTACAAGGCAGAAGCCGTCAGACCAGTCATAAACGAAGCTTTGGAATACCCATGTCACTTTGATCAACGAGGTATACAAATCGATTACTTCAGTAATGGTAGTGTAATTATGCAAATAATATTCAATAAATGAACCCAACAGCTTGATTCTCAAGAGATCTTGATCAGGTTAGGCTACGCATTCAAAATATGTAGGCAGGCGTGTATGACCATTGCAACCCAATTGGCCTACTTTGATTTGGAGTGATGGACGCTTCGAGCACCTGCGCGCTGTTTACTGGGGTGATGCTGATGAGATTGGCTCGGATTGGTTTACAGCGGGGACGTGCGCAGCACGCGCAGTAGCTGCTTCTGATCTGTTGAAGGGGGATGGGATTTTCAGCAGCATTCTGCCACATAAAGCCACCTCCTTTCTCTTTTTTATGGCCACTATTGAATCAGTGATACTACAGGTGCTAGGGCAACTGTCTGTGCCCATATTAAAAACACTGTGGGCAACAATCTTATCTGTGCTTCAGACATTGTGCTCTGAAATGGATGCCTCAGACAAGAGGGATGTCACACATGCTGTACACACATCTTTTAATTCTCACCCCAGTTATATGAGGCTGTATTAATAAAGAGACCGATTTCTCTTTTACATATTGGAAATATGTAGCCTAAAACATGCATTTCAATATTATCAGACTGCGGTCTACAGGGTATGATGTGAGTCTTGTATAGCTAGCCTGACACTGCAGAGGAGGAAACAGGGAGTAGGTTAGTGTGTGATCATGACTGTAAATCCAGTGTGACACATGCCAGGAAGAGAAACAGCAGACAAACTGGGCCAAGAGACTGCATCTTACTGAATGATTCATGGTATTTATCCTGCTTTATTATTCCTGCTGCTTGAGTGTGTATTTTTAAATCACACAATTTTTTTTAAATTGTTTGGATCGCCATGACAGTTCTTCATTCAACATATTTGACTGGAATCAGTCTTGATTTACGAGATATTAATTCCAGAAGCCAAGGAAATGATATGTGTGTATGTCAGAAAACCACTTTCATTCCATTTTATTCAAACAGTCCATTACATGAACATTTGAAAGCAAAGGAGATTCACAACACATGGCCTAGTAAAAGTATCGCTATAAGACATTTAAAATGCGCTTATAACAAGTAATAAATATTTACCTCTTGGTAAAGTGTTACCCTAGTTTCTTTTTATCTATTTCTGAAATCTAATTCATAAGTCCAGTGAATTCTCTAATGTTTTTCACACACTTGACTGCCCCTTGCCAGACCAATTTTCTTAATTGCAGTAATGGCAACCTAAAGGTGACAGGTATAATGACTTATTACTTGTTATAGTGACTCGTGGTCTACAGTGGACACTTAGTCAGTTTGTTTGAGAAATAGCTCAATAGCAACCCACATCCCCATGTGAACTATGACTCCTGCTTTGATCTCGCAGGACCATCCTTCCAAATCTCCAACAGAACGTAAGAAGCTTGGGTTTTCCGAGGCTTGCTAAGCTGTTATTTCAAAGTGAATCAGAAGGATAGAGAGGTGACCAGGCAGGGAGAGGAGAGGGGTGGAAGGAGGGAGGTAAGGGATACTTCTCCCTGTAGGACTTCAGGGTTGACCAGGCTCTGCAGTATAGTGAGAGGTAGTTACTGTAAATCTCATTAGCCCACCCCCACCCCAAGCTCTCACCAGCTGCACAGCCCAACACCAGGACACACACACACACGTGCGCAAACACCTGCATTGACCTTGGGAGAGATACTCAGCCTACCTCACACACACTCATCTGGGCTCATTGTGTGACGCAGTGCCTGCAGCCTGCCACTGTAAACACACACAGACAGACCCGACATTGAATCTGTATTCTAAAGGCTGACTACACATGGACTAGCCCACTTGAATGCTAGATTAGAATAGTCATGATTATGAGCATTAATGAGCAGTCATAATAAAATCCCATTCTCCCTGATTGAGAAGCAGTGCTGCTGTGTAAGAGCTGGCAGGGACTCTTCCTCCTTTCTCCCACTCAACTCGCCAGCAGACCTCACTCACACACAGCAAAAACAAATGTAGCTTTGAGATTCCTCTGTAGTGAAAAGCGCTATACAAATTAAATGTATTATCATATTTACCACAGAGATGCTAAAATATACCAGAGACAATTAAGAGGCCTGCTGTGGCGGGGCCAAGTAGCATTGGCCAATATTGTAGTTCCTGAGGAAGACAAAGAGGCAGAAAGATGAGGAGCAGAGAGAGTGATGGAGGAGAAGTGATGTAGTAAGTTGTATTATTGCTGTATGGGAAGGGATTTAATCTAGAAGGAAATGTGCAGACAGAGTCATTAATATGATTGTGTGAAGCCTTCATATCTCAGACCTGATGAGATTGCAGAGCCCCTTCACCTATCACAGCCTCCCTCCCCTAGCTGCTCAGACCCCAGACACACACACACACCAGACAGAGAGAGAAAAACCTTGTTTCAACGGATCTTGCCAGGACGTAGCAGCCTGCGGCATGGCAATGCATCACTGGCTTCTCCATTGCTGTTTTTTACTGCCAGACATTTTCAGCAGTAGTCTAGGCAAATGGCTGTACCGTTGCACTTGGCTGCAGTAGCCAGAGCTTCCAAATCAGGGTGGAAATTAACTAAAACATAGAGCAAAATGTATGTTTTCTTTCTTACATCTGCAAGTGGATTGATCTTTGTCTTGAGCTTAGATTGGTTCCTTGTGATATTACTAAATTATGGTCTACTCATTTTTCAGGAGATTGAATTTTAAAGGCATTTTCTTCTCCTTTAAGATTATAAATGTTGAGCCTCTTTCACCCTTCCTCTCTTCTTCTACTACTACTACTATACTGGCCTACTACTACTCTCTCTCTCTCTCTACTAATTAATGTTTAACTGCTAATATAAGAAAATGAGCTTGGGGCTCAGGTGACAAATAAATCAGAGCCCAGTGGAATATTCAGGAGGTGACTTCCCTCAGTGTAATGAGAAGTAGGCTACAGCAGAGTAACCCTAGATCACTGAATTCATTGTCCTAACCATATAGAAACTAAATATGCCCTTGCTAAAGGTTGGAGTGAAATTATTACTTTATCCTGAAGCTATGGACCAGCATGTGTGGGAGACTAACTGGAACATTGAGTAATATTAACTGTTTTGTTCCTACAGCTTCCTCAATAATAACCGTTTTAATAGCAACAAAAATTACTACATATTAACAAGGCACACCTGTTAATTGAAATGCATTTCAGGTGACTACCTCATGAAGCTGGTTGAGAGAATGCCAAGAGTGTGCAAAGCTGTCATCAAGGCAAAGGGTGGCTACTTTGAAGAATCTCAAATATAAAATATATTTCAATTTGTTTAACACTTTTTGGTTACTACATGATTCCATATGTGTTATTTCATAGTTTTGATGTCTTCACTATTATTCTACAATGTACAGTGCCTTGCAAAAGTATTCATCCCCCTTGGCGTTTTTCCTATTTTGTTGCATTACAACCCGTAATTTAAATGGATTTTTATTTGGATTTCATGTAATGGATATACACAAAATAGTCCAAATTGGTGAAGTGAAATGAAAAAAATAACTTATTTAAAATAAATAAATAACGGAAAAGTGGTGCGTGCATATGTATTCACCCCCTTTGCTTTGAAGCCCCTAAATAAAATCTGGTGCAACCAATTACCTTCAGAAGTCACATAATTAGTTAAATAAAGTCCACCTGTGTGCAATCTAAGTGTCACATGATCTGTTATATGATCTCAGTATATATACACCTGTTCTGAAAGGCCCCAGAGTCTGCAACACCACTAAGCAAGGGGCACCATGAAGACCAAGGAGCTCTCCAAACAGGTCAGGGACAAAGTTGTGGAGAAGTACAGATCAGGGTTGGTTATAAAAAAATATCTGAAACTTTGAACATCCCACGGAGCACCATTACATCCATTATTAAAAAATTGAAAGAATATGGCACCACAACAAACCTGCCAAGAGAGGGCCGCCCACCAAAACTCACGGACCAGGCAAGGAGGGCATTAATCAGAGAGGCAACAAAGAGACCAAAGATAACCCTGAAGGAGCTGCAAAGCTCCACAACAGAGATTGGAGTATCTGTCCATAGGACCACTTTAAGCCGTACACTCCACATAGCTGGGCTTTACGGAAGAGTGGCCAGAAAAAAGCCCTTGCTTAAAGAAAATAATAAGCAAACACGTTTGTTGTTCGCCAAAAGGCATGTGGGAGACTCCCCAAACATATGGAAGAAGGTACTCTGGTCAGATGAGACTAAAATTGAGCTTTTTGGCCATCAAGGAAAACGCAATGTTTGGCGCAAACCCAACACCTCTCATCACCCCGAGAACGCCATCCCCACAGTGAAGCATGGTGGTGGCAGCATCATGCTGTGGGGATGTTTTTCATCAGCAGGGACTGGGAAACTGGTCAGAATTAAAGGAATGATGGATGGCGCTAAATACAGGGAAATTCTTGAGGGAAACCTGTTTCAGTCTTCCAGAGAATTGAGACTGGGACGGAGGTTCACCTTCCAGCAGGACAATGACCCTAAGCATACTGCTAAAGCAACACTCAAGTGGTTTAAGGGGAAACATTTAAATGTCTTGGAATGGCCTAGTCAAAGCCCAAACCTCAATCCAATTGAAAATCTGTGGTATGACTTAAAGATTGCTGTACACCAGCGGAACCCATCCAACTTGAAGGAGCTGGAGCAGTTTTGCCTTGAAGAATGGGCAAAAGTCCCAGTGGCTAGATGTGCCAAGCTTATAGAGACATACCCCAAGAGACTTGCAGCTGTAATTGCTGCAAAAGGTGGCTCTACAAAGTATTGACTTTGGGGGGGTGAATAGTTATGCACGCTCAAATTGTCTGTTTTTTTTACTTATTTCTTGTTTGTTTCACAATAAAACATATTTTGCATCTTCAAAGTGGTAGGCATCTTGTGCAAATCAAATTATACCAACCCCCCAAAAATCCATTTTAATTCCAGGTTGTAAGGCAACAAAATAGGAAAAATGCCAAGGGGGGTGAATAGTTTCGGGAGCCACTGTAGAAAATAGTACAAATAAAGAAAAACCCTTGAATGAGTAGGTGTGTCCAAACTTTTGACTAGTACTGTACATACAGTGCATTCGGAAAGTATTCAGATCCCTTGACTTTTTCCAAATTCTGTTACGTTACTCTAAAATGGATTAAAAACATGTTTCCCTCATTAATCAACACACAATACCCCATAATGACAAAGCAAAAACTGGTTTTTAGAAATGTTTGCAAATGTATATAAAAAACAACAACTAAAATATAACATTTACATAAGTACTCTTTACTCAGTACTTTGTTGAAGCATCCTCTTGGGTATCACGCTACAAGCTTGGCACACTTGTATTTGGGGAGTTTCTCCCATTCTTCTCTGCAGGTCCTCTCAAGCTATGTCCGGTTGGATGGGGAGTGTCACTGCACAGTTATTTTCTGGTCTCTCCAGAGATGTTCGATCGGGTTAAAGTCCGGGCTCTGGCTGGGCCGCTCAAGGACATTCAGAGACTTGTCCCGAAGCCACTCCTGCGTTGTCTTGGCTGTGTGCTTAGGGTTGATGTCCTGTTGGAAGGTGAACCTTCTCTACAGTCTGAGGTCCTGAGCACTCTGGAGCAGGTTTTCATCAAGGATCTCTGTTTACTTTGCTCCGTTCATCTTTCCCTTGATCCTGACTAGTCTCCCCGTCCCTTCCGCTGAAAAACATCCCCACAGCATGATGCTGCCACCACCATGCTGCACCGTAGGGATGGTGCCAGGTTTTCTCCAGACGTGACGCTTGGTATTCAGGCCAAAGAGTTCAATCTTGGTTTCATCAGACCAGAGAATCTTGTTTCTCATGGTCTGAGAGTCCTTTAGGTGCCTTTTAGCAAACTCCAAGCGGGCTGTCATGTGCCTTTTACTGAGGAGAGGCTTCCGTCTGGCCACCCTACCATAAAGGCCTGATTGGTGGAGTGCTGCAGAGATGGTTGTCCTTCTGGAAGGTTCTCCCATCTCCACAGAGGAACTCTGGAGCTCTGTCAGAGTGACCATCTGGTTTTTGGTCACCTCCCTGACCAAGACCCTTCTCCCCCGACTGCTCAGTTTGACCGGGTGGCCAGCTCTAGGAAGAGTCTTAGTGGTTCCAAACTTCTTCCATTTAAGAATGATGGAGGCCACTGTGTTCTTGGGGACCTTCAATGCTGCAGACATTTTTTGGTACCCTTCCCCAGATCTGTGCCTCGACACAATCCTGTCTTGGAGCTCTACGGACAATTCCTTTGACCTCATGGCTTGGTTTTTGCTCTGACATGCACTGTCAACTGTGGGACCTTATATAGACAGGTGTTTGCCTTTCCAAATCATGTCCAATCAATTGAATATACCACAGGTGGACTCCAATCAAGTTGTAGAAACATCTCAAGGATGATCAATGGAAACAGGATGCACCTGAGCTCAATTTCGAGTCTCATAGCAAAGGGTCTGAATATAAATGAAAAAAATGTATTTAATCAATTTTAGAACAAGGCTGTAACGTAACAAAATGTGGAAAAAGTCAAGGTCTCTGAATACTTTCCGAATGCACGGTATATGTATGTTTTTTTACACACATTTTCTCCTCTCCTTTGCTCCTGACTGCATGAACGGCCGTCCCCATTCAAGTCAATGATGGCATAATGGGTGGACTGGCAGCCATTGCAAGTGTACACATAGGAGCAAAGATAGGTTGAAGATGACAATTACAGTATATTTTTGATCTAGGAGCAAAGCAGGAAGTAAAAGCAGGAAGCAAAAGTAGGAAGATTAGGCCTACCTACCCATCAATATGTGCTGTGATTTGTTGATTCAACTCAACTGACATAACAAAAAATATATTCCATAGTCCCAGTCGGTATTAGATAGAACTTGTGTGGAAAACAACCTGTGGCTCCCTAGGTTACCCCATTGTCTCACAGCAAAAACTTCACCTTTTTCAAATGCAATTTTATTTTTGTCTGCTTGTTTTAGTAAATTACAAAACGACATTTAAGAAAGTACAACATGTCTAAAAATTACTTTTCAACATTGCCTGCTCCCGAGCGTTCTCACTACTTAGAAAAACATAATATTGTAACCTCATGCCCCTTTTCATGACGGTGCTAGCAGCCACTTGAGTGAGTGCTACCTAGCAGAACATTAAGCTAGCCAAGACAACATTTTACATATTTAGCAGACGCTCTTATCCAGAGCGACTTACAGTTAGTGAATACATATATATTTTTTTATACTGGCCCCCCGTGGGAATCGAACCCACAACCCTGGCGTTGCAAACGCCATGCTCTATCAACTGAGCTACATCCCTGCCGGCCATTCCCTCCCCTACCCTGGGCCAATTGTGCACCGCCCATTAGTCTCCCGGTCGCGGCCGGCTGCGACAGAGCCTGGATTCGAACCAGGATCTTTAGTTGCACAGTTAGCACTGCGATGCAGTGCCTTAGACCACTGCGCCACTCAGGAGTGACAACAACACAATCAACCGGACTATACAGCTACAAGTAGTGTCACGACTTCCTCCGAAGCTGCCTCCCCTCATTGTTCGGGCAGGCTTCAGCGTTCGTCGTCACCGGCCTTCTAGCCAATGCCGCTCCTCATCTCATCATTCCATTTGTTTTGTCTTGTCAGTACACACACCTGGTTCATAGCCCCTCATTAGTACATGTATAAGTGTTCCCTCTGCCCCCCTTGTCCTTGTGGGTGATTGTTTTATGTGAGTTGAGTGTAGCTCGGTTGAGCTACCTGTACCTTGTATTTCCGGGGTATATTGTTCCCCATGTGCCTGTATTTTGTTGACGCTATCCAGCGTAACTGTGTCCTACTGAATAAACTCTGTATTCAGTGATTTACCCTCCTGCACCTGACTCCTTCAAATCACACTCTCACAAGTAGTGAGTGGAGTTACAAACGGACTATACTAAACAAGTAAATGTCTTACCTGTGATGAAAAGTTTTCCACACACATAGCTACGTGTAGCCTACTTGGACACCAGGTCCCCATATTTCCCATGCTGAATAGCCTGAAGCCACAGGACTCTTCTCACAGGCTCTATTTCCCTACGTGAGAGCATTGAAAACCATAGGTCGGGATTTTTGACCTGGTTGCATGTACATTGAACAACACAGCAGCTTTTCGGCACGTTTTGTTATTTCTGTATAACAAAAAAGTGATGACGAAGTTGCTTCTTTTACACTGGGGGTCAATGGGAAATAATGTTTTCCCCAATTTGTGGGCGTGGTCGAGGTGAATTCCTTATTAATATGTGAATATTGACTCTGAGTATTACATGAGCCACATCAGTTAACATAATTTGAATGAACATTCTACATTACAATGGACATTATTTGATCACAATACCAGACAGCCATTGTGAGTATCCCCATGAGTTTACCAGCCAGCGTTAGAGGTTCCAAGCCCTGTCTATTCACTCTATTTTGATGTGTGATGCTGCTGCATTGTGGGTGGCATTGCCTAGGCAACCGAAGACTCATTTGCTAGTTTCTTGTTTCAGCAAGGAGCAACAAAGTTGAATTACGTTGATAGAGTCCATGTTCCACAGAAACGAACTCAACTGCACGAATGCCTGGCCGTCAGCGATTCATAAAAAATAAAAAATAATAATAACGGTTATGACGATTATTTTAATTTCATGAGACTCTTCATCCATAACTGTTGGTTATACGGTTATTGTGTCAGCCCTAGTTGCATGCCTTTAAAATAAATGTTTAATGCCAACATTTATATATTTTTCATGCCAATTGCATAATACAGTACACCAGCTATCATTACATAACACTGTGTTGTAGGAATATTGAAAATAGATGGACTATAACACCCAGACACACCAAGAGATTGTGGCAGAAAAATAATTCTCAATTTACCTCAACATACTAAGAATAAGATGCTTTTGTGAGGGATTGTTCAGGGTCTTCATCTTGTCTGCGCTTGTTAGAATTAGACCTCTCTTTATATTATTTTTCCTCTCACAGTGCCTTGCCCCTTTCCCGCTGGTCGTGGCTACAGCAAAGGGTCACACTCACATCCATCCATTTCCTGCTCTGAGCGAGTGGGCATGACCTAATGCCAGACTCTGACAACACAACCTTTGACCCCAGCTGAGATGGGGACGGGAGTTGTTGCTGCTTGCTTGTTATTTCTGTTCAGTTCTCCTGAGATGTCTCTTAGCTGATCTGGGATCTGTTTGTGTTGTCAGAGTCTGGCTGCAGGTCATGCCCTCTCGCTCAGAGCAGGAAATTGATGGATGTGAGTGTGACCCTTTGCTGTAGCCACGACCAGTGGGAAAAGGGCAAGGCATTGTGAGAGTTTGCGTAACGGCAGACTGGGCTCACAGAGCTTACTGACTCTGTAAATGGCTACGTCTGTGGAAGGGCACTCTAAGACACTCTACTTCTTCTGTTACTGAGGATCACGCCAGGGAGAGCAGTAGTCAATAATTACATCTCTAATAGATTTTCCTCTGGTTTTTTATATTTGTTTTGTATACATACATGTTATAACTTTGTTTAGTATGTTCTATGAAATATGACCAGGGCAAAATGTAACCAAATATGACTATTTTACCAAATGTGTCTATTCTCTTCTTGTCTTTTCAAGAGCCATCCAAAATGTCAGCCAGGACCACACCAGTCAAGCTGCTAATCGTTTTAACTGAGATAATTAAGAGTGAATGTAGCTCCTGCTGTTTGCCCTCCAGGACCAGGAGTATAGATACTCCATGGTCCAGAAGATGAGAGGGGAGATAAGATGGGAGGGGCTGTGTCCTGCTGAAATGGCCACCTGTCTCTTTAAGAGCAGGGGTGTTACATTCCCTGGGGACTGATGCTGAGATCCAGAGAAAATGGCTCATGTAATCGTAGTCGCCGACCCCCAAGGCAGAACAGGAAGGCAAAGGGTTAAATTCACAGTATTGAGCAGCTAGGGCTAGGCAGTGCTTGTTGGGGTCAATGTTGAGGATTCTGAGGAGTGGAATACTTTTTGAGGAGTGGAAGACATAATACACAACCATTACATAACCAATACACATCAATGACACAAGAAACAGCCAGCTAGCCTCTCAGTGAGACTAATTGTTCCTATGTGGATAAAAGGCTTACAAACCCTGTGCTAAGCACACTTATGAGAAAAAACATGCCTCAGGTCTGTCTATGAAATATTATACTGCTTCGATATAAGCAATAGCATAGTATGTTTTACCACATTTCTTTGTATTTTGATGGAGGATAATGTTTGATACCAAAGCATATTGAAGTGGAAAGGATAGTGGTCTCTGATATCCTGTTGGGTTTGTTACATTATGTTGGCTATCTGTGTGAAGAGTGTGTTGAGTGACTCCTGTTGGAGCCTAGCATTGTGGTATGGGTTGATGGTAATGCTAGCCTAGCATTGTGGTATGGGTTGATGCTAATGCTAGCCTAGACATATCAGCAGACCACTGCCTCCCTGTGAGGTGAATGGTTGGAAAACATCTGCATATGTCTAACCCGTTCCAATTCTTTCTGCTGTACTCTGGAAGACAAAAGTCAGTATCAGGTGAAGGTGATGTGTCCCCTTAATTTGAACATATGAGACGTGATATTTAGGGTCATTGTCCTGTTGAAAGGTGAACCTTCGCCCCAGTCTGAGGTCCTGAGCGCTCTGGAGCAGGTTTTCATCAAGGATCTCTCTGTACTTTGCTTTGTTCATCTTTCCTTCGATCCTGACTAGTGTCCCAGTCCCTGCCGCTGAAAAACATCCCCACAACATGATGCTGCCAACACCATGCTTCACCATAGGGATGGTGCCAGGTTTCTTCCAGATGTGATGCTTGGCATTCAGGCCAAAGAGTTCAAACTTGGTTTCATTAGACCAGAGAATCTTGTTTCTCATGGTCTGAGAGTCCTTTAGGTGCCTTTTGGCAAACTCCAAGCGGGCTGTCAGGTGCCTTTTACTGAGGAGTGGCTTCTGTCTGGCCACTCAACCATAAAGGCCTGGTTGGTAGAGTGCTGCAGAGATGGTTGTCCTTCTGGAAGTTTCTCCCATCTCCACAGAGGAACTCTGGAGCTCTGTCAGAGTGACCATCGGGTTCTGGGTCACCTCCCTGACCTTCTCCCCCTATTGTTCAGTTTGGCTGGGCGGCTAGCTCTAGGTAGAGTCTTGGTGGTTCCAAACTTCTTCCATTTAAGAACGATGAAGGCCACTGTGTTCTTGGGGATCTTCAATGCTGCAGAACTTTTTTGGTACCTTTCCCCAGATCTGTGCTTCGACACAATCCTGTCTTGGAGCTCTACGGACAATTCCTTCGACCTCATGGCTTGGTTTTTGCTCTGACATGCACTGTCAACTGTGGGACCTTATATAGACAGGTGTGTACCTTTCCAAATCATGTCCAATCAATTGAATTTACCACAGGTAATACTTATGAATACTTATGTAAATAAGGAATTTCTGTTTTCTAGTTTTTATACATTTGCAAACATTTCTAAAAACCTGTTTTCGCTTAGTCATTACGGGGTATTGTGTGTAGATTGATGAGGAAAAATAATGTAATCAATTTTAGAATAGGGCTGTAACATAACAAAATGTGGAAAAAGTCAAAGGGTCTGAATACTTTCCGAATGCACTGTATGTCCGTAAACACTCCAGCAGGCTGGTCGGCGCATGCTCTGTGGACATGGCTAGGGATGCAGTCTGGGCCGGCAGCCTTGCATTTACATTTACATCATTTAGCAGACGCTCTTATCCAGAGCGACTTACAAATTGGTGCATTCAACTTATGATAGCCAGTGGGACAACCACTTTTTTTATTATTTTTTTTATTTTATTTTTTGTGGCGGGGGGGAGAAGGATTACTTTTATACTATTCCAGTTATTCCTTAAAGAGGTAGGGTTTCAAGTGTCTCCGGAAGGTGGTCAGTGACTCTGCTGTCCTGGCATCGTGGGGGAGCTTGTTCCACCATTGGCGTGCCAGAGCAGCGAATAGCTTTGACTTGGATGAGCAGGAACTGTGCTTCCGTAGAGGTAGGGGGGCTAGCAGGCCAGAGGTGGATGAACGTAGTGCCCTCGTTTGGGTGTAGGGTCTGATCAGAGCCTGAAGGTAAGGAGGTGCCGTTCCCCTCACAGCTCCGTAGGCAAGCACCATGGTCTTGTAGTAGATGCCAGCCTCAACTGGAAGCTAGTGGAGTGTGCGGAGGAGCGGGGTGACATGAGAGAACTTGGGAAGGTTGAACACCAGACGGGCTGCAGCATTCTGAATAAGTTGTAGGGGTTTAATGGCACAGGCAGGGAGCCCAGCCAACAGCGAGTTGCAGTAATCCAGACGGGAGATGACAAGTGCCTGGATTAGGACCTGTGCCGCTTTCTGTGTAAGGTAGGGTCGTACTCTGCGAATGTTGCAGGATCGGGTCACCGCTTTGATGTTAGCGGAGAACGACAGGGTGTTGTCCAGGGTCACGCCAAGGTTCTTTGCACTCTGGGAGGAGGACACAATGGAGTTGTTAACCGTGATGGCTAGATCATGGAGCGGGCAGTCCTTCCCCGGGAGGAAGAGCAGCTCCATCTTGCCGAGGTTCAGCTTGAGGTGGTGATCCAACATCCACACTGATATGTCTGCCAGACATGCAGAGATGCGATTCGCCACCTGGTTATCAGAAGGAGGAAAGGAGAAAATTAATTGTGTGTCGTCTGCGTAGCAATGATAGGAGAGACCATGTGAGGATATGACAGAGCCAAGTGACTTGGTGTATAGAGAGAATAGGAGAGGGCCTAGAACTGAGCCCTGGGGGACACCAGTGGTGAGAGCACGTGGTGCGGAGACAGATTCTCGCCACGCCACCTGGTAGGCGCGACCTGTCAGGTAGGACGCAATCCAAGAGTGAGCAGCGCCGGAGATGCCCAACTCGGAGAGGGTGGAGAGGAGGATCTGATGGATCACAGTATCAAAGGCAGCGGATAGGTCTAGAAGGATAAGAGCAGAGGAGAGAGAGTTAGCTTGAGCAGTGCGGAGAGCCTCCGTGACACAGAGAAGAGCAGTCTCAGTTGAATGACCAGTCTTGAAACCTGACTGGTTTGGGTCATTCTGAGAGAGATAGCAGGAGAGTTGGCTAGAGACGGCACGCTCAAGAGTTTTGGAGAGAAAAGAAAGAAGGGATACTGGTCTGTAGTTGTTGACATCGGAGGGATCGAGTGTAGGTTTTTTGAGGAGGGGTGCAACTCTCGCTCTCTTGAAGACGGAAGGGACATGGCCAGTGGTCAAGGATGAGTTGATGAGCGAGGTGAGGTAAGGGAGAAGGTCTCCGGAAATGGTCTGGAGAAGAGAGGAGGGGATAGGGTCAAGCGGGCAGGTTGTTGGGCGGCCGGCCGTCAAGAGTCGTAAGATTTCATCTGGAGAGAGAGGGGAGAAAGAATTCAAAGCATAGGGTAGGGCAGTGTGAGCAGGACCAGCGGTGTCATTTGACTTAATAAATGAGGATCGGATGTCGTCAACCTTCTTTTCAAAATGGTTGACGAAGTCATCCACAGAGAGGGAGGAGGGAGGGGAGGAGGAGGATTCAGCAGGGAGGAGAAGGTGGCAAAGAGCTTCCTAGGATTAGAGGCAGAGTCTTGACATTTAGAGTGGTAGAAAGTGGCTTTAGCAGCGGAAACAGAGGAAGAGAATGTAGAGAGGAGGGAGTCTAGTTTTCCTCCATTTCCGCTCGGCTGCCCGGAGCCCTCTTCTGTGACCTCGCAATGAGTCGTCAAGCCACGGAGCAGGAGGGGAGGACCAAGCCGGCCGGGAGGATAGGGGACATAGAGAGTCAAAAGATGCAGAAAGGGAGGAAAGGAGGGTTGAGGAGGCAGAATCAGAAGATCGGAGGGAGAAGGATTTAGCAGAGGGAAGAGATGATAGGATGGAAGAGAGTGAAGGTTGCGACGGCGCAACTAATCATGTCCAATCAATTGAATTTACCACAGGTGGACTCAATCAAGTTGTAAAAACATTTCAGAATGATCAATGGAAACAGGATGCACCTGAGCTCAATTTCGAGTCTCATAGCAAAGGGTCTGAGTACTTATGTAAATAAGGTATTTCTGTTTTCTAGTTTTTATACATTTGCAAACATTTCTAAAAACCTGTTTTTGCTAAGTCATTATGGGTATTGTGTGTAGATTGATGAGGAAAAAAAATAATTTCATAAATTTTAGAATAGGGCTGTAACATAACAAAATGTGGAAAAAGTCAAAGGGTCTGAATACTTTCCGAATGTACTGTATGTCCGTAAACACTCCAGCCGGCTGGTCAGCGCATGCTCTGTGGACACGGCTAGGGTTGCAGTCTGGGCCGGCAGCCTTGCGAGGGTTAACACACTTAAATATCTTACTCACGTCGGCCACGGAGAACGAGAGCCCACAGTCCTTGGGAGCGGGCCGCGTCGGTGGCACTGTGTTATCCTCAAAGCGGGCGAAGAAGGTGTTTATCTTGTCCGGGAGCAAGACGTCGGTGTCCGCGACGTGGCTGATTTTCCCTCTGTAACCCGTGATTATCTGGAGTCCCTGCTTAGGAGCTAGAAGCAGAGCTACCATGTCTGTCGGCGCCCTCATACTCTTACTGGGCCTATCTGGCGGAGACTCCTGTCTGTGACTGTGTGAGCCTCTCTACTCTGCTGGTTAACACAGCTGCGCCACTTTGATTGTTAAAGTAAAGTAACTGTCCAGTGAAAATCTCACTTTTAAAAGTTAATATTCTGTTAACTCATACGTCATACCCAAATAATGTTGTTGACTCATCCTACATTAGTATTTGTGGCCAAAGCTTAAATTGGAGGAAAAACACTTCAAAAACCCCAACTCAAACTTGTATCTCAAACCGACCGTTTAAAAAATTAGTAGGATGAGCCGGCCAAGCAGCGGTTTACTCGCGTGAATATTTTTAATGACTGGTATATGCCCACACCATTCTGTTGTTGGGGTACGCCCACACCATTCCAACACAGAAAACCTGTTTTTATCATACTGTCACGCCCTGGCTCTGGGGACTCATATATGTTGAGCCAGGGTGTTAGTTTCTATGTTTAGTGTTCTATGTTCATGTTCTAGTTCATGTGTTTCTATGTTGGCCGGGGTGGTTCCCAATCAGAGGCAGCTGTGGCTTGTTGTCTCTGATTGGGAACCATACTTAGGCAGCCTGTTTTGCACTTGTCATTTGTGGGATCTTGTTCCGGAGAGGTTTGTGTTAACCTTAGGACTTCACGTATCGTTTTGTTGTTTTGTTATTGTTGTTGCTAAGTACTCATTAAAAGATGTCCGCCTGTCGTTTGTCTTTATTCGGTATATGTTGTGCATTAGTGATCTTTACGCGTTGCGGGTAGGCTTTCGCCTCCTGTGTGTTCGAGGCCATTTATTTTGTATTTTGTCATTGAGTCTTAGTAAAGTCGTTTTGACTTATCCGCTGTGTCCTGCGCCTGACTTCACCACCACATCCACAAGTATACCGTGACAGAAGATCCCACCATAACAGGACCAAGCAGCGTGTCCAGGAGCAGACAGCCTGGACTTGGGAGGAGATCCTGGACGGGAAGGGATCCTGGACTTGGGAGGAAATCCAGGCCGGAATGGATCGCCGTCCGTGGGAGGAGACTGTGGAGGCGCGCCATAGAGAGGAGAAGCGGCGCCAACCGTGCCGACGTCAGACACGCAAGAGGCAACCCCAATAAACATTTTTGGGGGGGGCACACGGCTTGGACGACGGGGCAGCAGGAGGCAGCTACAGGGCGAATCTGCAGAATAGGAGAGGAGGCCACCAGGTTACGGGGGCTATTGGTCATGAGGGAGCAGGAGTTAGTTGGTCAGAGGGAGGAACTACTGGAGGCGATAAGGGAGAAGGAGAGTGTAGAGGCACGGCGAGAGGAACTGGTTAGGCAGCAGAGGGAGCGGAGGTTTATGAGGAAACCCAGTCCCGCTCCTCGCACCAAGCAAGTGGTGTGTGTCGCCTGCCCGGCCCGGCCTGTTCCTGCCCCTCGCACCAAGCCTGTGGTGCGCGTCGCCTGCCCGGCCCGGCCTGTTCCTGCCCCTCGCACCAAGCCAGTGGTGTGCGTCGCCAGCCCGGCCTGGCCTGTTCCTGCCCCTCGCACCAAGCCTGTGGTGCGCGTCGCCAGCCCGGCCCGGCCTGTTCCTGCCCCTCGCACCAAGCCTGTGGTGCGCGTCGCCAGCCCGGCCCGGCCTGTTCTTGCTCCCCGCACCAAGCCAGTGGTGCGCGTCGCCAGCCCGGCCCGGCCTGTTCCTGCTCCCCGCACCAAGCCAGTGGTGCGCGTCGTCAGCCCGGTCCAGCCCGTCCCTGCTCCCCGCACCAAGCCAGTGGTGCGCGTCGCCAGCCCGGTTCGGCCGGTTCCTGCTCCCTGCACCAAGCCAGTGGTGCGCGTCGTCAGTCCGGCACAGCCCGTGCCTGTTCCACCGGTGCCGGGTCAGGTACCGGTCAGCTGCTCCACACCGGAGCCTAAGCAATCCGCTCCACCGATGTCCAGTCCAGCTCCAGCCAGCGGGACCAGACCAGGGGCGCTACGGGGGGGTAGCTAGAGAGTGGTGGTCACGCCCGGAGCCGGATCCGCCTCCGAGGCGGAATGCCCACCCGGCTCCTCCCCTGTTGGATTTAGTTGGCGCGGTCGCAGTCCGCGCCTTTGGGGGGGGGTACTGTCACGCCCTGGCTCTGGGGACTCTTATATGTTGAGCCAGGGTGTTAGTTTCTATGTTTAGTGTTCTATGTTCATGTTCTAGTTCATGTGTTTCTATGTTGGCGGGGGTGGTTCCCAATCAGAGGCAGCTGTGGCTTGTTGTCTCTGATTGGGAACCATACTTAGGCAGCCTGTTTTGCACTTGTCATTTGTGGGATCTTGTTCCGGAGAGGTTTGTGTTTTGTTAACCTTAGGACTTCACGTATCGTTTTGTTATTGTTGTTGCTAAGTACTCATTAAAAGATGTCCGCCTGTCGTTTGTCTTTATTCGGTATATGTTGTGCATTAGTGATATTTACGCGTTGCGCGTAGGCTTTCGCCTCCTGTGTGTTCGAGGCCATTTATTTTGTATTTTGTCATTGAGTCTTAGTAAAGTCGTTTTGACTTATCCGCTGTGTACTGCGCCTGACTTCACCACCACATCCACAAGTATACCGTGACACATACTTAATTAAAACATTTTGGAAAGAAAACAATTTCCCTCATATTGTAATCAATTATACTATACGTCATATTTCATAGAAATCTGGAAACACTGGACAGTTACTTTAAGGTCCCTTCCCTCCTCTCAGACTGCCTGCTAGGGGACTGTATTGTTATGCCACACAGTGGGGTCAGGGAAGAGCCAGAACAATCCCAGAACGGCATCCTGTGTGCTGACATGGTTTCCTGTGGCATAGCCAAGAAATAGCTGGAAATAGACGAGCTGAATCAGGGATTCACTCTGGATTCACTCGCCGCTATTCCCCACAAAGACTGCAACTAAATTAGCATGTCTATTCCAAGATTGTCCTCTTTCCCTACGGAGGTCAGATAAGTATCCTCTTACTCAGATCATCTACATCATGATCACTTCAGTGCATCTACCTTTAGAGTGCTGCTTTTATGTACAGACCTAATCCCCTGGCTTTGAGTGGTCTGTGCTTAAAGGAATAGTTCACCTAAATGACCTTGTACATAGACTGCTTACAGGGTAAGAAAACTAATGTCATTTTGTAATTTAATCATCAAGTGAATGTTGTCTACACAAATTACTATTGGCAGCATTTACCCAACAAATCCACTTAATTCTCTGAATGGCCTTGTAGTCTCCACACAGCCCATTCACACACACATCCTGTTTAATCTGTGATAATCCATCTACTGCTCCAAAGGGTTTAGCGGTTTAATACCGTTTTATATGGTGATACTGCAAAACATTAAAGAGAGTAATCCTAAATGGATTTATCCCAATAGTGCAACCAGATGGGTAACAACAGCGATCGGGCTAATAATGGCACCGCTACACAAACATGGCTGCCTGCCTTGGCCTGATCCACAGACGACCAATGGGATTAGTCCATTCGTACTGCAGCAGAGGAGAACTGGAGCCAATGGCAGTCAACCAAAAATAATTGATTTGTTGTTGTTTCATTCAGAGAATCAATTGCATCTGGCAAGAATTTGTCTTCTCTGCATATTGGATAATATCAATCAATCAATCAAATGTATTTATAAAGCCCTTTTTACATCAGCAGATGTCACAAAATGCTATACAGAAACCCAGCCTAAAACCCCAAACAGCAAGCAATGCAGATGTAGAAGCACGGTGGCTAGGAAAAACTCCCTAGAAAGGCAGAAACCTAGGAAGAAACCTAGAGAGGAACCAGGCTCTGAGGGGTGGCAAGTCCCCTTCTGGCTGTGCCGGGTGGAGATTATAACAGTACATGGCCATTAAAGCCTGATTTTTCTCCAAGATGTTCAAACGTTTATAGATGACCAGCAGGGTCAAATAATAATCACAGTGGTTGTAGAGGTTGCAACAGGTCAGTACATCAGGAGTAAATGTCACTTGGCTTTTCATAGCCGGGCATTTAGAGGTTGAAATAGCAGGTGTGGTAGAGAGAGAGAAGTGAAAACAGCAGGTCTGGGACAGGGTAGTATGTCCGGTGAACAGGTCAGGGTTCCATAGCCGCAGGCAGAAGAGTTGAAACTGGAGCAGCAGCACGACCAGGTGGACTGGGGACAGCAAGGAGTCATCAGGCCAGGTAGTCCTGAGGCATGGTCCTAGGGCTCAGGTCCTCCGGGAGGGGAGGGAGAGAGGGGGAGAGAGATAATTAGAGGGACCATACTTAAATTCACACAGGACACCGGATAAGACAGGAGAATAACACCAGCTATAACAGCCTGACCCTAGCCCCCCGGCACATAGACTATTGCTGCATAGATACTGGAGGCTGATAGGGGGGGTCGGGAGACACTGTGGCCCCATCCAACGATACCCCCGGACAGGGCCAACCAGGCAGGATATAACCCCACCCACTTTCCCAAAGCACAGCCCCCACACCATCAGAGGGATATCAACAGACCACCAACCTACTACCCTGAGACAAGGCTGAGTATAGCCCACAAAGTTCTCCTCCACTGCACGAGCCCGAGGGGGTGACAAACCAGACAGGAAGATCACGTCAGTGACTCAACCCACTCAAGTGACGCACCCCTCCTAGGGACGGCATGGAAAGCACCAGTAAGCCAGTGACTCAGCCCCCGTAATAGGGTCAGAGGCAGAGAATCTCAATGGAGAGACGGGAACCGGCCAGGCAGAGACAGCAAGGGCGGTTTGTCGCTCTAATGCCTTTCTTCAGTAAAGACTTGAAGGTCGAGACCGAGTCTGCGTCTCTCACATGGATAGGCAGACCATTCCATAAAAATTGAGCTCTATAGGAGAAAGCCCTGCCTCCAGCTGTTTGCTTAGAAATTCTAGGGACAATAAGGAGGCCTGCGTCTTGTGACCGTAGCGTACGTGTAGGTATGCACGGCAGGACCAAATCGGAGAGATAGGTATGAGCAAGCCCATGTAATGCTTTGTAGGTTAGCAGTAAAACCTTGAAATCAGCCCTAGCCTTAACAGGAAGCCAGAGGCTAGCACTGGGGTAATATGATCAGATTTTTTGGTTCTAGTCAAGATTCTAGCAGCCGTGTTAAGCACTAACTGAAGTTTTATTTAGTGCTTTATCCGGGTAGCCGAGAGTAGAGCATTGTAGTAGTCTAATCTAGAAGTGACAAAAGCATGAATTCGCTTTTCTGCATCATTTTTGGACAAAACTTTTCTGATTTTTGCAATGTTACGAAGATGGAAAAAAGCTGTCCTTGAAATACAGTTGAAGTCGGAAGTTTACTTACACCTTAGCCAAATACATTTAAACTCAGTTTTTCACAATTCCTAACATTTAATCCTAGTAAATATTCACTGTCTTAGGTCAGTTAGGATCACCACTTTATTTTAAGAAAGTGAAATGTCAGAATAATAGTAGAGACAATGATTTATTTCAGCTTTTATTTCTTTAATCACATTCCCAGTGGGTCAGAAGTTTACATACACCCAATTGGTATTTGGTAGCATTGCCTTTAAATTGTTTAACTTGGGTCAAACATTTCGGGTAGCCTTCCACAGGCTTCCCACAATAAATTGGGTGAATTTTGGCCCATTCCTCCTGACAGAGCTGGTGTAACGGAGTCAGGTTTGTAGGCCTCCTTGCTCGCACACGCTTTTTCAGTTCTGCCCACACATTTTCTATAGGATTAAGGTCAGTGCTTTGTGATGGCCACTCCAATACCTTGACTGTGTTGTCCTTAAGCCATTTTGCCACAACTTTGGAAGTATGCTTGGGGTCATTGTCCATTTGGAAGACCCATTTGTGACCAAGCTTTAACTTCCTGACTGATGTCTTGAGATGTTGCTTCAATATATCCACATAATTCTCCTTCCTCATGATGCCATCTATATTGTGAAGTGCACCAGTCCCTCCTGCAGCAAAGCACTCCCACAGCATGATGCTGCCCCCCCGTGCTTCACGGTTGGGATGGTGTTCTTCGTCTTGCAAGCCACCCCCATTTTCCTCCAAACATAACGATGGTCATTATGGCCAAACAGTTCTATTTTTGTTTCATCAGACCAGAGGACATTTCTCCAAAAGGTACGATCTTTGTCCCCATGTGCAGTTGCAAACCGTAGTCTGGCTTTTTTATGGCGGTTTTGGAGCAGTGGCTTCTTCCTTGCTGAGCGGCCTTTCAGGTTATGTCGATATAGGACTCGTTTTACTGTGGATAGATACTTTTGTACCTGTTTCCTCCAGCATCTTCACAAGGTCCTTTGCTGTTGTTCTGGGATTTATTTGCACTTTTCGCACCAAAGTATGTTCATCTCTAGGAGACAGAACGCGTCTCCTTCCTGAGCGGTAAGACGGCTGCGTGGTCCCATGGTGTTTATACTTGCGTACTATTGTTTGTACAGATGAACGTGGTACCTTCAGGCGTTTGGAAATTGGTCCCAAGGATGAACCAGATTTGTGGAGGTCTACAAAACATTTCTGATGTCTTGGCTGATTTCTTTTGATTTTCCCATGATGTCAAGCAAAGAGGCACTGAGTTTGAAGGTAGGCCTTGAAATACATCCACAGGTACACCTCCAAATGACTCAAATGATGTCAATTAGCCTATCAGAAGCTTCTAAAGCCATGACATCATTTTCTGGAATTTTCCAAGCTGTTTAAAGGCACAGTCAACTTAGTGTATGTAAACTTCTGACCCACTGGAATAGTGATACAGTGAATTATATGTGAAATAATCTGTCTGTAAACAATTGTTGGACAAATTACTTGTGTCATGCACAAAGTAGATGTCCTAACCGACTTGCCAAAACTATAGTTTGTTAACAATACATTTGTGGAGTGGTTGAAAAACGAGTTTTAATGACTCCAACCTAAGTGTATGTACCTATATGTATGGACCTAGTAGAACAGACGGATACCCAGAGTTACAGACACATGAAAAGAGCTTATATCCTCAGAATGAGCCATATGCTCTCTCCTTGCAATGACGTGAGTATTTTATAACGGCTGGCAATGCATGCATGGGTAGATATACACAACACACACACACACACACACACACACACACACACACACACACACACACACACACACACACACACACACACACACACACACACACACACACATGCACACATAAACCATTCACTTAATATAGAACTGAACCCTTGGCAGAATGCTGATGTTAATGTGGCGATTGAGCAAGTTGAGGAGACTAAACTGCTTGGTGTAACCCTGGATTGCAAGCTGATATGGTCAAAACATATTGATTCAACAGTTGCTAAAATGGGGAGAGGTCTGTCCGTGATAAAGCGCTGCTCTGCTTTCTTGACATCGCAATCGACCAAACAAGTCCTACAGGCCCCAGTTTATCATACCTGGACTACTGCCCAGTTCTATGGTCAAGTGCTGCAAAGATGGACATAGACAAATTACAGTTGCCCCAGAACAGAGCAGCACGACTGGCCCTTAAATGTACATGGAGGGCTTATATCAACAACATGCATATCAATCTCTCTTGGTTGAAAGTAGAGGAAATATTGACTGCATCACTACTGGTCTTTGTGAGAGGTATTGACGTGTTAGAAGTACTGAACTGTCTGTTCAATCGGTTAACACACACCTCAGACACTCATACATACCCCACAAGACATGCAGAACAGAGGTTAGGAAACACACAAGACTAAATAGAGCCATGACTACATGGAACTCTCTTCCACATCAAGCAACTCAAGCTAGCAGTAAAATCTGATTTAAAGAACAGATAAAACAACACATCACAGCACAACGCGGACTGTGAAGAGACACACACACGCTATTATTAGTAATGTAATGTAGTATTGTAATATTGTAATGTAATAATGGAGCAATGTAAAGTTGTATAAGGCACAATGTTTTGTATGATATAATGTTTTATCTCTGTTTGGACCCCAGGCAGAGTAGCTGCTACCTTGGCAACAGCTAATGGGGATCCTAATAAAATACTAAAAACTAAATGTACTAAGAGGGGTTGGATGACTTTGCTTTGATGAAAATGAATCCTTCCAATGGACTAGAATCACATATTCAGCACAACAGCAATTATACATGACAGCTATGAGACAGGCTGTCAAGAGCAGAGCAATGATGTCCCATAGAAGCATATTTTAGTGTCAGTGTGCTCTATGGTTGATCTGGAAGTGATGCTCACTACAGGGATGTACTATCCACCTGGCCCTGTTGACATTCTCTTCACTCGTCACGTGTTTATGTGTGTGTGTGTGTGTGTGTGTGTGTGTGTGTGTGTGTGTGTGTGTGTGTGTGTGTGTTTGTGAGCGTGGGGCTCTTTGGGCACACAGCCTAACTTAGGTGGGTTTGGCACGGTAGGATGCTGGTAAACTCTTGACAGGGTTGGTGTTCAAGAGAAAACAGGGCTGCAGGGCTGTGTTAGTTGTTATGAAGTTGTTGCAGGGAAAGGTGTGTGTGTGTGTGTGCGTGGGCATACTTGTGTGGATCCTCCATAGAGGAATAACTCTTCTTCAGCCTTGTTCCCAGAGGCGTGATGATGAGTGTGAGAGAGTGCTCATTTGTGTCCTGTGCTCTACTGTCACTCATTACTATATGGAATCAGTCTGCTTCTTGTCAATGAATCAAACCAGAGAAAATGACTGTATATTATTAACCTGTACATGTACGCTCAATTCTACATTTTGGCATTGAAAATAACTAAAAGAAAATCATATCAACTGAAATTGGAAGGATGCACATAGTGAAGAAGCATGTGAAGTAAAGAATGTTCTAACCTGCTCTTCTCTTTCACAGAGATTATGAATGATGTCATCAAGAAGGTGAAGAAGAAGGGAGAATGGAAGGTGAGAGGCCCATTTCAGTATTAGTATTTGTCTTTGTTATACTGCAGTTTAACCTTGTTTTCCTTTTTTTTATTCTGTTAATTGGTATCTTTCAGCATTTGTTCACAGAAAACACTTGACAGAGTTAATTCCCACAGTTGACAGATAAAAGTGAAATTGGTCAGTGGAACATGGACCCTTTGGTCTAATTACACTTACAGTTTTTATTTGGTATCACCAGGCATATAGAAAAATATTCTCCCAGATAAAACATTGAATGGCTAAATTATATTTGTGCCGTCCGGCTGTTACATTGTATCGTTATTTGAGCAACACACATCACGAGCAAAGACGATACATTGTATGATTTCACCTCACCTGTGAGAGTGAAGAGGAAATTCAGCAACTCTTCGAGGACAGTGGAAGTTGATAAAAATCCTTCTTTATTGTTCAAAGTAAAACCTACGGGTCCATACTAGAGAACATTATAAAAAGTTTAAAGTTAAACCTTTTCTCCATCTCAAAATCCACATCAGACAATTAAAATTGTCAATGTAGTTGCACGTGATAGAACGCTATGTTAGTTTTTTCCATCAGATAACCTGGCACACTCAGAGCTATGCTAACAAGACCAGCTGGACAAATTCTGTATCAGCCAATTACAACTGTTGACGTAGTTGGACATTATTGAACACTGTCATGGAAGTGTCCTTAACAGACATAAAAACAGCATGAATAGCTCACAGTGTAGCAAGCCTGGCTCCTGGTAATTTTCACAGTTTGCAGCAACTTCAAATCCCAGGTGAGATATCGTTTTTTCCTTTGAAATGTAGAATTACATTTATTGTGATAGTGTGTTGCGAAGGGATGTGCAGCAAGATTACAAATATGTGACCCATCACCTGGATTCGGTCCTATGTAGCATTGAGGATCAATGGGGAAGTAATTCTGCTTTGAAGTTGATAAACTTGTAACCCCACTTTTGAGAAAATGGCCCGTGAATGTTTTGGTACACCTCTTCTTTGTCTAAACCCTCTTAAGCCTTAGCCCCACCCATCTCTTTAAGGATTCACATGTGAGGCCATGTGCTAAACAGAGTAAGGCAGTGTAGTAAACAACCAAAGATTTCAAGACTAAAAGTGGTGAAAGTAGTAGCAAACAGTAGTAGGAAAAATACACTTGATCTAGTCATTGGCCTATATCCTAATCTGACTTTGGTGCAGGTCATGTTGTTCTTCACATTACCGTCTCTGGTAAACACATACTATACGTTTATTTGTCACATGCACAGGATACAGGAGGTGTAAATGGTACAGTGAAATGGTTACTTGCATAATGGAGTCTTTTGTTTAGACATGTAGCTAAACAATGAACCATAATCCAATGAACCATAATACCATGCATGCGCCATGCATGAATCTGCAGATAGCTAAAGCAAACCAACTAGGTTCAATGTTAGCTAGCTAGCTAACATTAGGCTATAACTAGCAATGCAAATGGATTTCTGAGATACTAACAATATTACTACACAGATCATTTACATAACGTTAGCTAGCGAACCAGCCAGCTAACGTTAGCTAGCTAGCTAACAGTATGCTTTAACTTGCAATGAAAATGACGTTCTGACAAAATTTGAAATGTATAATATCTGAAAATGTAGCTAGACAATTAAACGTAAACATGGATGAACGCTTCTCACTCTGTCATGGATGCCATGGTTGCCCTTAGTTTGAAGATGTAATCTGGAGACAGGTGTTTTATACAACAGCCTCCTGTGTATAGCCTCTCCGCATTTAGGAATCATCTCTCTGCTTCCACTGGGCATTCCACTGATTTCAAAACTCGGTCAACTTCTTCCGCGACAACAACACTGTTGATCGCCGTTTCTTCTGAGGACAGTGATGAGGGAAGACTCTACAATGTATGGTTCAATTGAAATGTTTTGACCTAAATCAGGGATTTCCTCATCGTCTGATTCATTTTCAGAGTCAGAGAGAGTCAGCATGGCACGATCGTCCTCCAGAAAGTAGTCCATCACAACTTTTTCCCACTGACCTTTTTCAATAGCGCTATTAAGTTCAGGGCAGCAATGCAACACTTTTTCAGTTCTTCATGACATCTTTCAAAAAAAGCTGCGGTAGAAAGTATTATCCACACATACTGAGCAGCTCATGTTAAAGACAGAAGCATGCTACATGGCAGAAGAAGTCCGAACTCATCTCTCGGCATGTCCAGCCCATCCATTATCTCAGCCAATCATGGCTAGCGGGAAGGTTCCTCTATTTTACCGTGGCTAAACAAACTAGGCTCGTAATTTAACCATTTTATTTGTATTTACAGATGGCATACAAGCTTGTTATTAACACACATGAAAGTTCACATGTTCCAGATGGCATTTCTGCCAAAACAACATATTTTGATAAAAAAAGTATAATAAAAAAACATTAAAATGTCTCACCTATGAAGTAGTGACATGCAACATATGCCTAGCTTCTTGAAACAGTATACATACCGTAATTTTCGGACTATAAGCCGCGCCTTTTTTCCCATTTTTCAACCCTGCGGCTTATATAACGGTGCGGCTAATCTATGGATTTTTACAGCTAACGGCCACTAGAAGACCTCCTAAATCTATGGATTTTACAGGTTACAGTCCACCAACTTTAACTCTATGGGCTCTATGACCGGTCCACGCCCCCCACCTTTAAGCGGCGGGCTCCAGCAGGAAAAGCTGGAGGCCGGAAAAGAGTGAGACAGGTAGCGCGCAAAAGTAAAAGTGGAACCGAGAGTGGTACGAGAGACAGAACGAGAGACAGAACGAGAGCAAGACAGACAGACATTACGAGAGCGAGACAGTTTGTCTCTTTCCCGACAATCCCCTCTGTGCACGAACCCTTACATATGGTAATTAAACATTAAAACACCTGCGGCTTATAGTCCAGTGCGGCTTATATATGTACACATCATTCAATATCATTCAATTTAGCTGCTGCGGCTTATACTCCGGTGCGCCTTATAGTGCGGAAAATACGGTATATTTAATGAGGAGCTTCTTGGAGTCCCTTTTGCAGACCGACACACTACTGCTACATAGGGGTAGTGTAGTGCTGCCGGAGCGCACCAGAGTGACGCTCCGCTACTTTTCAGAATGGTGCTTGTTTAATAAAGTTTAGATCAAAGCTGAATCAATGTCTCGCAAGATATTTTAATGATTCATTAGTATTCTACATAGGCCTAACATACCGAATATAATAGCATAGTGTAAATGCATAACGTGACTGTTAGACCAAAAACACCACTTAATTTTTTATTTAGGCTACACTCACATATATAACATTTTATATGCATTATTATAATCATCCACTTACGTATGCATTATTTGAATTCAGCATGGAGGACCAGGAGTGAACAGTTTTTTCCTTAATAAAAAAGCTTGATGCGAAGGGACCTC
This sequence comes from Coregonus clupeaformis, assembly GCF_020615455.1. Lineage (NCBI taxonomy): Eukaryota > Metazoa > Chordata > Actinopteri > Salmoniformes > Salmonidae > Coregonus > Coregonus clupeaformis. The sequence continues at coordinate 20,255,913 of NC_059218.1, read as the reverse complement.
GAACCCACTGTGACTGTACCCCGAACATTCACAGTCAACCGCCATAGTGGTATACATCACCTGGCAGCAATGGTAGTAGGGGTACATGACAGCTATTTGACAAGACCATAAGGCTCTTCGACTTATGTACAATAAACTTAAATTATGTATAGACCTCCTTTGTCTTTTTCCCGTAAAAGCACATGGATGTGTGTGAAACAGATAAGCAAAAACATGGGATTTTGTCACATATGCGAAAACGTGTCTTTTGAATTTTGTCTAACGTTTTTAAATTATTACTAGGATCCCCATTAGCCGACGCCAATGGCGACAGCTAGTCTTCCTGGGGTCTGACACATAACAAAACAGACATTACAGACAAAAATACTTTACAATTTACATACATTTAAAAACATTAACATAGACGTTAGAGACATCACTAGCACCTTAGAGGCTGCTGCCTATATACATAGACTTGAAATCACTGGCCACTTTAATAATGGAACACTAGTCACTTTAATAATGTTTACATACTGCTTTACTCATCTCATATGTATATACTGTATTCTATTCTGTTCTACTGTATCTTAGTCTATGCCGCTCTGACATTGCTCGTCCAAATATTTATATATTCTTAATTCCATTCCTTTACTTTAGATTTGTGTGTATTGTGTGTATTGTTGTGAAATTGTTAGATATTACTTGTTAGATATTACTGCACTGTCGGAGCTAGAAGCACAAGCTTTTCGTTACACCCGCAATAGCATCTGCTGAACATGTGTATGTGACCAATAAAATTGGATTTAATTTGATTTGATTTACACACAAATATTTATAATTTATAATAACGTTAGTAGCTAGTAGCCTAGTCATCATGCCGTTTTGGCACACTACACTTGTGACAGACTAAGTGGAACCAAAGTAAACCTTGAATTTGGAGGTTTATAATATCCCTCTGGTGGCCAAGTTGACCTATTTTAAGAAATGCCATTGGTTGATGGGATATAAATTCTAAGATACACTACATGGCCAAAAGTATTGGTGGATTCGGCTATTTCAGCCACACCCATTGCTGACAGGTGTATAAAACCGAGCACACAGCCATGGACATAGACAAACATTGGCAGTAGAATGGCCCGTACTGAAGAGCTCAGTGGCTTTCAACGTGGCACCGTCATAGGATGCCACCTTTCCTAAAAGTCAGTTTGTCAAATTTCTGCCCTGCTAGAGCTGCCCCGGTCAACTGTAAGTGCTGTTATTATGAAGTGGAAATGTCTATGAGCAACAACGGCTCAGCCGCGAAATGGTAGGCCACACAAGCTCACAGAACGGGACCGTCGAGTGCTGAAGCGCGTAGCGCGTAAAAATCGTCTGTCCTCGGTTGCAACAATCACTACCGAGTTCCAAACTGCCTCTGGAAGTAATATCAGCAGAAGAACGGTTAGTCGGGAGCTTCATGAAATGGGTTTCCATGGCCGAGCAGCCGTACACAAGCCTAAGATCACCATGCGCAATGCCAAGCGTCGGTTGGAGTGGTGTAAAGCTCGCCGCCATTGGACTCTGAAGCAGTGGAAATGTGTTCTCTGGAGTGATGAATCACGCTTCACCATCTGGCAGTCCGACGGACTAATCTGGGTTTGGCGGATGCCAGGAGAACGCTAGCTGTCCGAATGCATAGTGCCAACTGTAAAGTTTGGTGGAGGAGGAATAATGGTCTGGGGCTGATTTTCCATGGTTCAGGCTAGGCCCATTAGTTCCAGTGAAGGGAAATCTTAACGTTACAGCATACAATGACATTCTAGACGATTCTGTGCTTGCAACTTTGTGGCAACAGTTTGGGGAAGGCCCTTTCCTGTTTCATGGATGAACTGGAATGCCGACTGCGAGCCAGGCCTAATCACCCAACATCAGTGCCCGACTTCACTAATGCTCTTGTGGCTGAATGGAAGCAAGTCCCCGCCGCAATGTTCCAACATCTAGTGGAAAGTCTTCCCAGAAGACTGGAGGCTGTTATAGCAGCAAAGGGGGGACCAACTCCATATTAATGCCCATCATTTTGGAATGAGATGTTCGATGAGCAGGTGTCCACATACTTTTGCATGTAGTGCATTTGATAGGCTGATGCAGAATTTGTTACAGGAAATAATCACTGCCAGCTGGTCAGGTTATAATAGGGCTAAATGTGCCATGTTATCTAATGGGAACAGCTAACATGTAGCGTTTTATAACGTGGAACTACTTTGACGATTTTAATTGGCTGATGTGGATTTATTGTTACAGGAGCTACATTTCTTTTCTGTCACGGATTCGCGGGTCACCTTTTATATTTTCATAAACCATGTTGCAGGCCGTTTAAACTACTCAGGCCACAAACTATCCAGTCATGTTACCTAGCTGGCCAACCTGGTAACTTGACCAGTATGGTTTAAGATGGCACTAGAAGAAAGGGGGTCCTGGATAGCTACTTCAAAAGTAGTCATATAGGCCTAAGGTAGGCTATCTAAATTAATTGAAATCAATCTCTTTTTCTGGACATTTTTAAGTTGGGTGCACTGCACCAGTGCTACCAATGAAACATTTTAATATGATTAGAGAGTCCTAACCTTGTTTTCCGAAACCTCTGTCTTACTCCTTCCTCTATCTCAGTCTCCATGGTTTCACATTGTTTTCTCTTCCTTGTCTCAGGCGTTGATTGTGGACCAGCTGAGCATGAGGATGCTATCCTCCTGCTGCAAGATGACAGACATCATGTCAGAGGGCATCACCAGTAAGCACTCTGCTCTGTTTAAACCTCATCATATAATAATAATAATATGCCATTTAGCAGACGCTTTTATCCAAAGCGACTTACAGTCATGTGTGCATACATTTTTACATATGGGTGGTCCCGGGGATCGAACCCACTACCCTGGCGTTACAAGCACCATGTTCTACCAATTGAGCTACAGAGGACCACGTGTCATCAGCCTCCATTGTTATACTGTATGTGTGACAGGTGTAGATTGCCTCTGCATTGTGTTTTGATTGGCTTACATATGGCCAAAGGATCAGGGTTGGTGTAGATCTTTTATTCTCTGATAATGACAGGAAAACGTCCATGAACAAATGCTGTGCTGCCCTAATACATGAATATCCCAATATATTTGTGGGAGACCATTTCACTGTAAGTGAGCATATAAACTCATTATAAGTGTTTTAACATATAGGATTGATTATGATTTCATGGGGAAATGTTTCAGTAACCTACCTCTTCCATATGGGTACAGTAGAAAGGGAAGAGGTCGGAGGGGTCAGGGGATGTTTATGAGGGGGAATACAGAAGGAGAAGGAAGTGTGCGACATTAAAAGGGGCACTTACAACAACAAAACGAATGTTCACTAATATCAGGCATGGGAACTATTCAGGTTTTGTGTAATTCTACATGAAATTCAACACTTGTTACATAGGCACTGTAGCTACCATTTGGCTACCATGACTCAACCATCAGCAAACATGATATAAGCACATATCTCTCTCTCTCTCTCTCTCTCTCTCTCTCTCTCTCTCTCTCTCTCTCTCTCTCTCTCTCTCTCTCTCTCTCTCTCTCTCTCTCTCTCTCTCTCTCTCTCTCTCTCTCTCTCTCTCTCTCTCTCTCTCTCTCTCTCTCTCTCTCTCTCTCTCTCTCTCTCTCTCTCTCTCTCTCTCTCTCTCTCTCTCTCTCTCTCTCTCTCTCTCTCTCTCTCTCTCTCTCTCTCTCTCTCTCTCTCTCTCTCTCTCTCTCTCTCTCTCTCTCTCTCTCTCTCTCTCTCTCTCTCTCTCTCTCTCTCTCTCTCTCTCTCTCTCTCTCTCTCTCTCTCTCTCTCTCTCTAGTTGTGGAGGACATAAACAAGCGGCGAGAGCCTCTTCCCACCCTGGAGGCCATTTACCTGATTACCCCCACAGACAAGGTACACACACACCAGCATCTCCCTCTCACAGTCTATATTTAGAACACTGTCTCTGGCATCTTTCTGTACTCACTGTACACAGAGACCATATGCCACCGTTCTGTATAAGATGGTACTCAAACCCAGGGTTGTTGACTCAGCCTACGCAAACCACACAATACTCCTGTGTGTCTGTGGACAGGATCTCTAGCTGACTGGACTATACCTTCCTACCTTCCTTCTACCAGCTTTACTCTCCACTTCTCCCCTCCTTATTCAAACACATACAGTACATGCAGGCACACGCTGACAGACACATGCTGAACACACACACACACACACACACACACACACACACACACACACACACACACACACACACACACACACACACACACACACCTATATCTTATTATACTTGTGAGGACGTTTTGGGGACCAACAATTGATTACCATTTAAAATTATATTTTCCCAAACCCTAATCCTAATCCTAACCTTAAACCCTAACCCTAAACCTAACCACTAACCCTACTTGTAACCCTAACCCTAAACCTAACCCCTAAGCCTAAAATAGCCTTTTTACAAGTGAGGACTGGCAAAATGTCTTGTGTAAACCAAGAATGGTACTCACAAGTATAGTAAAACATGTACACACACATACATACACACACTCACACACACACACACACACACACACACAGTCTTGTACAGCTAACCTTGTGGGGACACAAAATTCAGTCCCATTCAAAATCCTATTTTCCCTAATCCTAAACCTAACCCTAACCTGTACTCTTACCCTAACCCTAACCCTAACCCTAACCCTAACCTTAACCCAAAAACCTAACCTTAACCTTAACCCTAAAGCTAACCTTAGCTCCTAACCCTAACCCTAAAACTAACCCTAGCTCCTAACCCTAACCCTTAACGTGATTCTAACCCTAACACTAATTCTAACCTTAACCCTAAACCCCCTAGAAATAGCATTTGACCTCGTGGGGACTAACAAAATGTCCCCAGTTATATTTATATATATATATATATATATATATATATATATATATAAAAAAAATTACCCCTTTTTCTCCCCAATTTTGTGATATCCAATTGGCAGTTATAGTCTTGTCCCATCGCTGGAACTCCCGTACGGACTCAGGAGAGTCGAAGGTCGAGAGCCATGCGTCCTCCGAAACATGACCCACACTGCTTCTTGACACACTGCTCACTTAACCCGGAAGCCAGCCGCACCAATGTGTCGGAGGAAACACCGTACAACTGGCGTCCGAAGTCATTGCACATGCGCCTGGCCCGCCACAAGGAGTCGCTAGAGCGCGATGGGACAAGGACATCCCGGCCGGCCAAACCCTCCCCTAACCTGGACGATGCGGCGCCAATTGTGCGCCGCCTCATGGGTCTCACGGTTGCGGCCGGCTGCGACATACAGTACCAGTCAAAAGTACCAGCTTCATGAGGTAGTCACCTGGAATGCATTTCAATTAACAGGTGTGCCTTGTTAGAAGTTAATTTGTGGAATTTCCTTCCTTCTTAATGCGTTTGAGCCAATCAGTTGTGTTGTGACAAGGTAGGGGGGTATACAGAAGATAGCCCTATTTGGTAAAAGACCAAGTCCATAGTATGGCAAGAACAGCTCAAATAAGCAAAGAGAAACGACAGTCCATCATTACTTTAAGACATGAAGGTCAATAAATCTGGAAGATTTCAAGAACTTTGAACGTTTCTTCATTTGCAGTCGCAAAAACCATCAAGCGCTATGATGAAACTGGCTCTCATGAGGACCGCCACAAGAAAGGAAGACCCAGAGGTACCTCTGCTGCAGAGGATAAATTCATTAGAGATTGCAGCCCAAATAAATGCTTCACAGAGTTCAAGTAACAGACACATCTCAACTGTTCAGAGGAAACTGCATGAATCAGGCCTTCATGGTCGAATTGTTGCAAAGAAACCACTACTAAAGGACACCAATAATAAAAAGAGACTTGTTTGGGCCAAGAAACACGAGCAATGGACATTAGACCAGTGGAAATCAGTCCTTTGGTCTGATGAATCCAAATTGGAGATTTTTGGTTCCAACCGCTGTGTCTTTGTAAGACGCAGAGTAGGTGAACGGATGATCTCCGCATGTGTGGTTCCCACCGTGAAGCATGGAGGAGGAGGTGTGATGGTGTGGGGGTGCTTTGCTGGTGACACTGTCTGTGATTTATTTAGAATTCAAGGCACACTTAACCAGCATGGCTACCACAGCATTCTGCAGCGATACGCCATCCCTTCTGGTTTGCGCTTAGTGGGACTATCATTTGTTTTTCAACAGGACAATGACCCAAAACACACCTCCAGGCTGGGTAAGGGCTATTTCACCAAGGAGAGTGATGGAGTGCTGCATCAGATGACCTGGCCTCCGCAATCCCCCGACCTCAACCCAATTGAGATGGTTTGGGATGAGTTGGACTGCAGAGTGAAGGAAAAGCAGCCAACAAGTGCTCAGCATATGTGGGAACTCCTTCAAGACTGTTGAAAAAGCATTCCTCATGAAGCTGGTTGAGAGAATGCCAAGAGTGTGCAAAGCTGTCATCAAGGCAAAAGGTGGCTACTTTGAAGAATCTCAAATGTAAAATATATTTTCATTTGTTTAACACTTTATTGGTTACTACATGATTCCATATGTGTTATTTCATAGTTTTATCTTCACTATTATTCTACAATGTAGAAAATAAAGACAACCCTTGAATGAGTAGGTGTGTCCAAACTTTTGACTGGTACTGTAGCCTGGGATCAAACCGGGGTCTGTAATGACACCTCAAGCATTGCGAAGCAGTGCCTTAGACCGCTGCGCCACTCGGGAGGCCCCTGTTAGTCCAATTTTTTGTTCGTTTACTATTCTTGTGTTCTGGTCCCCACAATAATAGTTAAACACATCCACACACACACACACACACACACACACACACACACACACACACAGACATTTTACTCTCTTGTGTCCTTCTCTCTCCAGTCTGTGCAGACCCTAATTGGAGACTTCAAAGACCCCCATTCAGCCAAATACAAAGCAGCCCACGTCTTCTTCACTGACTGTGAGTTGCTCCCTGAGGAGCCTTTCCTCTACACCTCAAGTGCTGTGCGGATTCACTACACAGCTCAATGGACATTAATGTGACCTCAGCCATTCATTCTTAGTGGAGAGGGCTGTGATGTTGGTAAAAGGGCTTCATGGAAGGAATAATGTGCAACAAAAGAAAACACTTTTTTTATTACAAAACCAGAGTTGATCTAGACACCCAAAATAGAGCTCAGAGTTTTCAGCATCATCATCCTTTGAAACAAGGGTTATTAATATACTGGCCCATCTTTTAATATGCTTTTATCCGAAGCATCTTACGGTAGTGTGTGCATATATTGTCATACAGTGAGGGAAAAAAGTATTTGATCCCCTGCTGATTTTGTAAGTTTGCCCACTGACAAAGACATGATCAATCTATAATTTTAATGGTAGGTTTATTTGAACAGTGAGAGACAGAATAACAACAACAAAAATCCAGAAAAACGCATGTCAAAAATGTTATGAATTGATTTGCATTTTAATGAGGGAAATAAGTATTTGACCCCTCTGCAAAACATGACTTAGTACTTGGTGGCAAAACTGGCAATCACAGAGGTCAGACGTTTCTTGTAGTTGGCCACCAGGTTTGCACACATCTCAGGAGAGATTTTGTCCCACTCCTCTTTGCAGATCTTCTCCAAGTCATTAAGGTTTCGAGGCTGACGTTTGGCAACTCGAACCTTCAGCTCCCTCCACAGATTATCTATGGGATTAAGGTCTGGAGACTGGCTAGGCCACTCCAGGACCTTAATGTTCTTCTTCTTGAGCCACTCCTTTGTGGCCTTGGCTGTGTGTTTTGGGTCATTGTCATGCTGGAATACCCATCCACGACCCATTTTCAATGCCCTGGCTGAGGGAAGGAGGTTCTCACCCAAGATTTGACGGTACATGGCCCCGTCCATTGTCCCTTTGATGCGGTGAAGTTGTCCTGTCCCCTTAGCAGAAAAACACCCCCAAAGCATAATGTTTCCACCTCCATGTTTGACGGTGGAGGTGGTGTTCTTGGGGTCATAGGCAGCATTCCTCCTCCTCCAAATATGGCGAGTTGAGTTGATGCCAAAGAGCTCGATTTTGGTCTCATCTGACCACAACACTTTCACCCAGTTCTCCTCTGAATCATTCAGATGTTCATTGGCAAACTTCAGACGGGCCTGTATATGTGCTTTCTTGAGCAGGGGATCCTTGCAGGCGCTGCAGGATTTCAGTCCTTCACGGCGTAGTGTGTTACCAATTGTTTTCTTGGTGACTATGGTCCCAGCTGCCTTGAGATCATTGACAAGATCCTCCCGTGTAGTTCTGGGCTGATTCCTCACCGTTCTCATGATCATTGCAACTCCACGAGGTGAGATCTTGCATGGAGCCCCAGGCTGAGGGAGATTGACATTTATTTTGTGTTTCTTCCATTTGCGAATAATCACACCAACTGTTGTCACAGTCTCACCAAGCTGCTTGGCGATGGTCTTGTAGCCCATTCCAGCCTTGTGTAGGTCTACAATCTTGTCCCTGACATCCTTGGAGAGCTCTTTGGTCTTGGCCATGGTGGAGAGTTTGGAATCTGATTGATTGATTGCTTCTGTGGACAGGTGTCTTTTATACAGGTAACAAACTGAGATTAGGAGCACTCCCTTTAAGATTGTGCTCCTAATCTCAACTCATTACCTGTATAAAAGACACCTGGGAGCCAGAAATCTTTCTGATTGAGAGGGGGTCAAATACTTATTTCCCTCATTAAAATGCAAATCAATTAATAACATGTTTGACATGCGTTTTTCTGGATTTTGTTGTTGTTATTCTGTCTCTCACTGTTCAAATAAACCTACCATTAAAATGATAGACTGATTATTTCTTTGTCAGTGGGCAAACGTACAAAATCAGCAGGGGATCAAATACTTTTTCCCCTCACTGTATGTGTGGCCCCAGCAGGAATTGAACCCACAATCCTGATGTTGTAAGTGCCATGCATGCTCTACCAACTGATCCACCACTCACACTCACATCAACCTCTCCATGTTTCAGCCTGCCCAGACCCACTGTTCAACGAGGTAGTGAAGAGCCGCGCCTCCAAATCCATTAAGACCCTGACTGAGATCAACATCGCCTTCCTGCCCTATGAATCACAGGTACCAAACGGAGGGAGGGAGAGAAACAGAGGGAGGGAGGCAGGGAGATATAGAGATGGAGGGAGATTGAGCGATCCAGGAAGAGCCAGAGGGAAAGATCCAGCGATAGAGGAATCCTAGAATAGCCAGAGAGTTATGTACATATCAGTTTACTACTACTATGCATATTACCTTCTACTAACTACCTGTTATTTTATGCTGCTTATTATTATTTATATTGATTATTGTACTGCAATGTTGAGGGAGCTGAGCTAGCACGTAAGTATTTCACTGCACCTTTTATATCTTTTGTAAACTGTGTATGTAACAAATACAATTTTTTGAAATCGATTGAGATGGAGAACGGTAGGATGGGGAGAGAAATTGTGAAATGCTGAAGGTGAGGAGAGAGGGTCGGATAGAAGAGAAGACATACAGAAATAGGGATGGAGGGATGTCAGCGAAGAGAATCAGAGATATAAATATATGGAGAGAG